>NC_084588.1:50839803-51034803 GCF_033807715.1 Cololabis saira | reverse complement strand
ACGGATGATGGATGGATGGACGGATGGATGGATGGATGATGGATGGATGGATGGATGGATGGATGGACGGACGGATGGATGGATGGATGATGGATGGATGGATGGATGGATGGATGGATGGATGGTTGGACGGACGGACGGACGGAGATGGATGGATGGATGGATGGACGGATGATGGATGGATGGACGGATGGATGGATGGATGGGTGGATGGATGGACGGACGGAGGGAGGGAGGGAGGGAGGGATGGATGGATGGATGGATGGATGGATGGATGGATGGATGGATGGATGGATGGATGGACGTACGTACGGACGGACGGACGGAGATGTGATATCAGACGTGTCCTCGGGTAATTCTGTGAATCATTCTCACGAACCAGCGAGTCAGCTGTGCGAATGATCATGGGATTGTGTGGGAGGATGTCAAGAGTCAGACCATTATCATTTACCATTAGCTACATTTGCTTGGATTAGTGTAATGTTTTAGAGCTATTGCTCAGTGAAATAAAGATATATGACATCAACTCATGCCAAATGTGTTGGCAATCAAAACCCCAAATCTCTCATTTTGGGTTTGAATTCGAAATTTGTCCTGGAATTGACAACCCTAGCTTTATTATTAGATGTAAGGAGGTTAAACATTCATTATGGACCAAAACAATGTGAATTCAGGCAGCTCTGAGTGAGAATGGAGGATTATGTCTTTGCTGCACATTGGAAAATAATGTTAGCACTTTGGGCAAGCAACCTATTTCCAAATCGCTATTTTTAGCCACTGACAAGACTCAAAAAATATGGTTCCACTTCAGTACTGTGGATAGGGTCCCGACGGGCAAACCACAGTAGTTTTAACTTTGTAAGAGTACAGAAAGTGTATTAAAAAGGTAGTTTGTTGAAGCATCTCGCCGTATTATAAGTCCATGGAAATCGACTGCTGAACAAACTCCCAATAGATACAACAGGATCAGAGTTTACGGCTCGGTGGAGTCCCTGAATTGGAACATGAATTACCATTTTGCTGCAACCACATATTTCGTTCTCAAACATTCTAATCAGAATATACTTTGAGAGGTCATTTCGGTGGCGAAATCAGAAAATACCTGTGTGTCAAGGCAACGCCGGGTTAATGAAAACTGCTGGTTGCTTCACTAAATTTAAAGTTTCAAATATGTAAGGAAAAAAAAAAGAAAAGTATTTTAATGCCCAAATGATTTCCGTGTGATGGTGGTCAGATGTTTGGGAAGGTGATGGCTTTGGGGAAGAAACTATGTTTGAGTCTGTTTGCACAAAGGCGTGGCCAGCTATCCAAAGGTCTTCATTTGTAATATTCTTTCTTTCACGAAAGATTTCCATATTATATGAAACGGTAGTGAGCTTTTATGAGCGTGAGAGCTAGTACTTATTCTGCTGTTGGGGCGTGAGCAATATTTTTGTTTTACTCGTGAGATTATTTTTTTCCTCTGCAGCTACAAATAGAGTTAATATCTTTTCCTCAACAAACTAGTTTTATCTGAAGATTGGGGTTAATTGCACCGCAGAGAGCTGGCCAGCAACTGTGTTTAGCTGGAGAAGTGGGGAATAAAACCTGTTTTGATCTGACCCGGTCTGTGTGAGTGTTTGTTTGTGGGATACTGTGGAAGGTTATGTTTGGTTGTTACAGCCGCGATCCAACCAAGCTGACGACTCTTTTACTCTTTTACTCTGTTATCCCAGATACTTGGCCTCCGTGGTTCTGCCTCCAAGCAGGAAAGCGGTGAAAAGTTAAACCAATAGCGATCTTTTCCCCACGTCTGTTGTGTGGAGCTGCTGCTGCTGCTACAACACAGCAACGGGTTACCAGCTTCTGAGGAGCTCTGCGCTCCAAGCCCCGCCCATTTTCGTCTCGACTACGAATCGGGAAGGAGGGGGAAGTGACGTATGCCGTAAAGCAGTCAAAGCCGTAAAAATGTGTAGTTTTTTATTGTGGAAGGGTTCCTACCATGCACCTCAAAGTTACATAGTGCCAGTGAAGGAGATACAGACCCCTCAGACCATGACAGAGGTTCATTAAACCTGTTGGAAGTTGATGTTCCATCACAATGATGATGATGAAATATTAGATAAAGGTGGAAAAGTTACATAGTGCTGCTTTAACTCACTTAACGTTATTAAGAAAATGACAACAATAAGATAGTTATTAGTTGATCATTTTTTATTAGCACGTATGGTTCTCGGCTCACACATTCACAAGAATATATAAAGAAATGACATGGAAATAGGACGTCTCCATGACTCCTCTGACCTGTTCTGCTGGGAGATTCACATGCAACATTATACGCTTTCAAATATGATGCGACAGTCGTTTGAGTAAATGAATCAGATTACATTTTCTCATCCTAAGTAGCTGCAATAACAGACGCCGGCTTACCCTTTGGGTAGAAAATGCTTTATGACTTAATTTTCACCATATGTCAATACATTATCTCTGTTCTGCAGAAACACTGCTCCTGGGACTCAGACGCCGTGGCAACGGCTGATGGAGCTCTCAGCTAAATATTTCTGCTTTGAAAAAAACAACACCTTCTCAAAATGATGAATCAGGTTTACACACCATCAAATGATTTGACCCAGTTTCCACGCGGCCCGCGCTCGCTGCTGCTTGCAGAATCTTTGTACGTATTGTGGTTTGTGATTAACTCACTGTCAGACACAATAAGGTATTGAGCTTGGAAGTGGGCCTTGTTATTCAGTGGAACGAGGCTGCTGGATGAAGCGTAAAAATGAATAAATGAAGAAAATAAAACAAATGAAATTACAGCCGCTTAGTATTTTCTATAAATATTTTTTTTCTATTCAGACAATTTCTGTTTTACCTACAAGATCCTTAAAAATACTATTTTACCGTGTAAAATAAACTATTTTAATATGCATACAAACATCTACAATATTTAATCCTACTACTTCTGGTTTTGCTTAGTTTATGAATATACTGTACAGGACTGTCTCAGAAAATTTGAATATTGTGATAAAGTTCTTTATTTTCTGTAATGCAATTAAAAAAACAAAAATGTCATACATTCTGGATTCATTACAAATCAACTGAAATATTGCAAGCTTTTTATTATTTTAATATTGCTGATCATGGTTTACAGTTTAAGATTAAGATTCCCAGAATATTATATTTTATATTTTATATTAAAATAATTGCAATATTGCAGTTGATTTGTAATGAATCCAGAATGTATTACATTTTTGCATTACAGAAAATAAAGAACTTTATCACAATATTCTAATTTTCTGAGACAGTCCTGTACATTCATAAACTAAGCAAAACCAGAAGTAGTAGGATTAAATATTGTAGATGTTTGTATGCATATTAAAATGGTTTATTTTACACGCTGAAATATTATTTTTAAGGCTCTTGTAGGTAAAACAGAAATTGTGTGAAAAGAAAAAAATATATTTATAGAAAATACTAAGCGGCTGTAATTTCATTTGTTTTATTTTATTTATTTATTTTTACGCTTCATACAGCAGCTTCAAATTATTAAATTATTTTAATATAAAATATAAAATATAATATTCTGGGAATCTTAATCTTAAACTGTAAGCCATAATCAGCAATATTAAAATAATAAAAGGCTTGCAATATTTCAGTTGATTTGTAATGAATCCAGAATGTATGACATTTTTGTTTTTTTAATTGCATTACAGAAAATAAAGGACTTTATCACAATATTCTAATTTTCCGAGACAGTCCTGTATGAATATAATGTAGCCTAATAAGCACTCTGTGTGCAATATGCTGTAAGTGTGTGACATTTTATTAACACTGTAAAACACATGAGCAGACCCAGCTGGAAGCTGAGAGGTGATGATCTAGGTGGAAGCACGAGGTTATGAAGGGCAGAATTTACCAGCAGGCTGACGATTACCCCCGCTATCATCCCTGTAACACGTACACACACCTCATTAAATCACTCCTACAAACCCATCTGTACCCAGAACGCTGAAATAGATGCCAGCTCTGTGTGCATGTTTTAATATGTGCGAATTTGTGCACATCTTGTGTTTGAATATGGGTGTGTGTTAGGCCCCGCTCTGCACGGGCGACGCGGCGTCGAAGAAACTTCACGTTGGGGCTCTGGCGCCGATACGCATCTACTCAAAAATGTAATTACATGGGGACATCGCGGGCCTGCCCTAAAAATGTGGCCGGTCGGCTTTGAGCTGCGTCCAGCGCTGATACGAAGAGGAGGTCAAGGAGCAGAAGGAGCAGAACAGCAGAGTGTGTTTGGGAACACGTCCACGGCTCTGCCGGCCACTTCCTGTGGTGCCGCTCCGACACATCGGTCCCGTTTGCCAAATTCTATCTTGGGATTACTTCTCAAATACCATTTCTTTTTCAAACTTTGAGTTTACAGTAAAACAGACTGAAATAAGTCTTAAAATCCTTATAAATGAAATTCACTCCTCAAATCTCCATCTTGTTAATCAAGGCTGAGGCGATCATTGACATGCATGGATTTCAGTCTGTCTTTAATGACATTTGCTTTGCTGTGAGGATAAGTATTATTAATTATCAACTGTGTGTGTGAATTGTAGTGTGCTTTTGTCTGTGTGTGTGTGTGTGTGTGTGTCTGTGTTTGGGGGGGGCATTAATAATAAACACATTAAACACAATAAGTGTGTTTAACATTTTATGTAAAGCACTTTGTGTTGCATTTTTATATATATGCATGAAAAGCGCTATATAAATAAAGTTTGATTGATTGATTGAACTGTTTTTTAAAGGAGCAATTTAAATTTTTTTTTTTAAGAAAAGATAAAGGTTTTAAGGCTTTAGGGCTTCTTTTTTGGCTTATTTTGGGTTATATTTTGCATTGTTTGGTTCTTTATTTCCTTGATTCCTTCAGTGAAGAATCGGTTTTTTTGTACTTACTTACAGTTTGGTTTTGGACATTTTTTTTCACTTTTTAACCCCTTATTATTGGAGAACCGCTGGAAATTGTTCAACATTTCAAGTAATCAACTCACTTTTTGACCATGCTTTCCACATTTCTCTTGATTGACTGATTGGTAAAACCCACCCCTGGAATAGTATCGGGTTCACAGGGACCAGAGCCAGGATTAAGTCCAATAGAGGTGATGGATGATATATATATATGATTATATATATATATATATATATATATGATTATATATATATATATATATATATATATATATATATATATATATATATATATATATATATATATATATATATATATATATATATATATATATATATATATATATATATATATATAATAAGTACAAATACTTCGTTACCTTACTTAAGTAGAAATTTTGGTTATCTATACTTGACTGGAGTAATTATTTTTCAGACGACTTTTTACTTTTACTCCTTACATTTTCACACAATTATCTGTACTTTTTACTCCTTACATTTTAAAAACAGCCTCGTTACTCTATTTCATTTGGACCTTTAATAAAAACTATCCAGTTAAATTGCTCCATCCGGATAGAGTGAATTTGGTTGTGGTTGTTTCAGATGTTCTTGTCCAGTTTTGTTCTTACATCCGTTCCCTCAGATTCCTGCAACTAAACTTGGATGTACATTCCAATAAAGGTTAGGATAAATGATAACATGAACATGAAGTTTGACTTTTTGCACCATTACAATACTTATAGGCAAATAGTCATCATATCTCCTGCTCTCTGAAACACATGTTAATGCTCAATAGTACACATATATGCTTCTTTAATATATTTATATTAACACATGTTAATGCTCAATAGTACACATATATGCTTCTTTAATATATTTGCATTATACTAAGATCATTCATTTTCAATGGCTTTTGTCCTTAACGGCTTTTTTCCCCCTTACATTACTTTTACTTTTATACTTAAGTAGTTTTGAAACCAGTACTTTTATACTTTTACTTGAGTAAAAAACTTGAGTTGATACTTCAACTTCTACAGGAGTATTTTTAAACTCTAGTATCTATACTTCTACCTGAGTAATGAATGTGAATACTGAAGACACCTCTGTATATATAAATACTGAGCCCAGACTTCTGTCAGTCTGCAGGGGGGCAGCATCAGAGCCACGGACCTAAAGAAACTGAACAAACTGATAAGTTTGGCCGGCTCTGTTCGGGGGACGGTTCTGGAGCCTCTGGAGATGGAAGATATTTCATAAAAGCAAAAAGATCATGGACAACCCTGAGCATCCTCTTCACAACGCAGCGATTCAGCAACAGCGTCTCCAGCCGGAGGCTTCTTCAGATCTCTGACCGCTGGAACACATTCTTCCTTTCCACAGAAATAACTCATCTCTGAAGAGACTTAAATCATGACTACTGCAACCATTCATTTCCCTTCGGTGGATAAGTAACTCTTATTGCCTAGCATTTCTATTTTAAGACTGTATACATGTCAATGATAAAATGATAATGATAAACTTAGCTGGAAATCACATATAAATAGTGTAAAATCAAAAATGTCCAACACCCTAGCAATATTAAATGAAACAAATGATTTTTTCTGTCAAAGAACAGTTTTTGATGATTAACTCACTCATAGTTCCATACATGACTTATTGTGTGGAGATATGGGGTAACACCTATAAAACAAATACAAACCCTATTTTCCTGTTACAGAAAAGAGCGTTAAGGATAATTAATAGATCTGACTATTATAAACCAACAAATAATCTTTTTATTAAATATAATACTTTAAAATTCCATGATATAGTAGAGCAGAAAACTGTTTTATTTGCCTTTAAAGCCCAGCAGAAACTGCTTCCAAACTACATTCAGGATTTGTTCCAGATAAAAGAAACCTGCTATGACCTGAGGGGAAACTCATGTTTGAGACGACGACAGCAAGAACTAATATTAAAAAGAGATGGACGTCAATTAAGGCTAGAGAAATTTGGAATAGTTGTAATAACAACCTAAAAATGTGTCGCTCTATCGTCAAGTTTAAGGAAATGTTTAAAGAAAATACTGTAAATAAATATAAAACACTATAAATATAAAGTATATTATCAAAAACATTCTAGAATGTGAAACGTCAATTTTATATTTTGTCTTATTTATTTTTGTCTTTTATGTATTGTTTGTTTCCACGGAGTAAAAGCTAATGTCTCATATTTATGCTGATCATAAGAAAAAAAGCGTAGGCACTATAAGCTACGGCTTCAGCTACACCTTTACGGCAAAGGAAATGTTTTTTATTTTATTTTTTTACCTTTTCATCTTGTTTTGTAAAAAAGTGTGTACAAGCTGAAATAAAGATTCATAACATCAATCTAAGGTGTATTTAACTCCCATTGGAATGGTCTTTGTGAAATCTGGTCCTCTTGTGTCCAAAACGTGTCTTATACGCCTTGTAACAAGGTTTTCATAAAAGCAGCTGCCATAAGCAACAGTGAGCTGCGTTAAAACTCGATGGCTTTGTCATACAACCAACAACCAATCAAATGCCTTCCTTTTAACTCTGAAGATGAACTGCATTTGAGTGACTGTGTTTACATGCAATAATCCTTTTAAAACCCGAATATTGGCAATAACCCGGTTTTGCACGGCCATGTAAACACCAATAACCCCTTTGAATAACCCGAATTTGCTTCAGGTTTTCAAAAACCTGAATATGACCCCTGGGTTACTCCTTTTAAAACCCGAATATTGGGTCATGTAAACGCCAAACGGAATATCCCCATCAAACGGAACAGGAATTTGTTTTCTGCACATGTTCTGTTCACAAGGAATCCTGGTCTTTTGAGTCCAGGAAGTTCTTATAAACACGGAGAAACCAAGACCAGGAGGAGACTAATCACTTCATAAATGTAATTGTCACGTCTTGGGGTAAGGTGTGGACCCAAACGCAGGAGCGCAGGAGGCAGGAGTTCAATGAAAAAAGGATTTATTTAACAAAAAAGCCAAACTAAAACGCTGCAGAGCAGGATCAAAAAACTAAAAGAAACAGGGATCAAAAATCTGGAGGAAAACCGTGGCAGGAAACATGGGGAACAAACAGTACGGTCCGACAGGGAACAAGGGAATGACAAGACCAGATATACACAGGGGATAACGAGACATGACGAGACACAGGTGCAGACAATCAGGGCAGATGGGACACGGACGGGGCAAAACAGAAACTGAAAGCTGGGGGGAATGACAAACCTTGACAGTAATGAAGGATATGAACATTTCTGCATTTGTAGACGGTAGAAAGTACCGGGATAGCCAGATTTAAAAGAAGGTGAGCGAAAAGTTGTGCGAAGTAGCATTTGTTTTGAATTTAGATACAGGAAGAAGAAGCGGAAATGACGGTAATTGCGTCATGATGTTCTCCGCGCGTCGCTGGTTTGATCCAGATATCCTGAATGATTAATCAATATGTAAACGGAATATTCCGATTGTTTCAGTAACCGGAATATTAGCAATAACCTGAATTTTGAGTGCATGTAAACGCAGTCTGTGTCCTGTACCCATGTGGAATGTCATCAGCGAGCACTTGCTGTGTCGCAGCAACTTGATATGCTGATGCATGATGGGTCAAAAGTCAGAAGCAACAGACCTGACGCTACACTTGGAACCAACAGTTGGCTCGGCGATGCATGACATCACTTCAGTCAGAGTGAATGGACGCGACACAGAGGACGCGTCCCACGCCGCTGTGGTAGCTGCCGTGAGGGCAGGGAGACTCCACGGGTGCTCAGTTGCACAGACACTTCTACTAATTTGTGCTTGGCTAAATTTGTATTCCACTCATCCTCTTCTCTAGCTCAGAGTTTCTTTCTTCAACGATATTCTGTTCAGTTTATCTTCCTGTCTACCAACTAATTTTCTCTTTAGCTCAACTTATTTTCTTCAGGCTCATCCTCCAATCTTCATTATCTTAAGAGTTTTCAAAGGTCTGAGATATGTTTCAACATTTTCTTCAAATTCCCACCTCACTTTAGCAATTTCTGCTAACCTGTGCATGTTACCAGAGCTGGAGGTGCTGAAAAACTCCCATAAATTCAATTAAATTCAATTCAATTCACACTTTATTAAAGACACATCTCGAGAAGAGGTCCATAGTACCATAAAAAATTATACATATAACATACACGATATAAAAGACAACACAAACCACAATACAGAAGACTTAAAAACAACAGTGACACAAAAAGAAAACAGTGTCAGGCGCAAGTGTAGAGACATGAACGCCAGCGGTTCCACAACGTAGATGTGAACCTGACTGAGCTGAGTGCAGGATTTGTTAAGCAGGTTATAATGCTATTTAAAGAGTTGGATACTCTACGTATAAATTTGTACATCAAACTCCGTAGCACAGCAGCACAGGTTGGTACTCCAACACTAACGAACAGATGACTGAAGCTGCAGCTCCTTGGGACTTTAAGAAGCCTCATACAGTCATCTGTATGCTGCATTTCTTGTTGCGACACCACAAGTGGCCAGTGTATAGGGATGTACAATATGTTTTAAACAAAGAAATTTTAAAGGGGGGATGGCATGACTTTTAGACTTTTAGCTTAATCTTTATTTGGATGAGTTTCAGGTTTTTCAGCAATTCAAAAGGTTTTTCACCTTGTTCACACATTTCCTTAAAGATCTGCAACTTATTCAGCTATCAGTTCTTTCACTTAAAGGGGACCTATTATGAAAAACAAATTTTTTCTTGTTTTAACATATATAAAGTGGTCTCCCCTCATCCTGCCAACAGAGGAAAGATGAAATCCCATGAATTTCTGTAGGGTCTGTGATTGCCGCCCGAATGAATCTTCCAGTGTCATGTGACTTTTTTGAGCCGTTCTAAATCAGCTCCCGTCGTGATGTCACGACGGGAGCTGATTTCCATAGGTCGGCCTCCGCTGCTGAAACCACACCCACAACTCTCTCAGCCGGCTGGAGCTTCAGCCATTGTTTAGAAGCGCTGGCTGTTTCCACAGCGAGGGGACAGTTAAAATGAGGTTTTGCATCGACATTTACCCTCATAAAAGGATCAGTTCCCACAGTACGGACCCGGCAACTGCACACGAGTCAGCGGTTAGTGACATTATTTTTTTATGTTATTTATATTTGTATGATTTTTGCATGGGCAACTATTTAGCTTAGCTCCGGAGCACCGGAGCTGCTCACGGACCGGACCGTCGAGGAGCCCCCGGGTTCGGACCTCCGGGCGCCGGCGGCTCTATTAGTACCGTAATACATTTTTCTTCTCTTTTATGACTTCAGATCTTCCAAGCACCTGGAGCTGTTCAACGACACATTCAGAAGACGCGCGGTCCTTCCTTGAGCCAGCAATAGTGCATAAATGTTGTTTATATATTTTAACAATAAAGTTGCCATTTGTGAAAATTCAGTGTTGTGATTTCTTTAGTAAACGTGATTCATTTGTCTTGTAGCATAAATGAAATGAGGAATCAGAGTAAATAACTGTGGTGTACCTGTTTAGAATTACATTAAATCTTCCTGTGTGAAGACGAGGTGACTGAAGGCTGATTTATGGTTCCGCGTTACACCAACGCAGAGCCTACGGCGTAGGGTACGTGTCGATTTAACGCAGAACCGTGGGACACGCTTTGCTACGCAGCCGCTGCTCTTCTCCCCGGAGCGGCGCTTTGTCTCCTCCCCTCCTACACGTCATTCAGGGAGCCAATCAGCGCAGAGCCTCATTATCATACCCCCCCCTTCCCTTAGAATGAAGCACAGAAAAAGGGGTTAGAAGCGGTAAAACTAGTGACAGGGCCCACAGGCTGAATTTCTGATTTATGTAGAAAAAACAAGCTTTAGATTGTTTTTAAGACATTCAAGGCCTGTTTAAAATATACATTAAATGCCATAATATGTCCCCTTTAAGACATTCATAGCCTTTTTAAAATATACATTAAATGCCATAATATGTCCCCTTTAAGGATTTCAGTCATTTGCCAAATCTTACTCAATTTTTTTTATAGATATTTTTGTGGCTCTAATGGCCCTTTATTCAAGTTCTAGACCAGAGGTGTGGAGAGAGAGAGAGAATGGGGATGACATGCGACAAAGGTACGCAGGCCAGGATTTGAACCTGTGACCGCTGCAGCAGGACTGTAGCCTCAGTATATGAGCCACTGCTTAACCCACTGCACCACCGAGCGGCCCTACATTTTACTACATTTTAACCTTTAGCAAAAACGTTTGGCTAAATTTGTATTCCACTCATCCTCCTCTTTGATGTTTCTTTCTTCAATGATCTTCTGTTCAGTTTATCTTCCCATCTACTAACTAATTTTCTCTTTAGCTCAACTTCTTTTCTTCAGCTCATCCTCCAATCTTCATTATCTTAAGAGTTTTCAAAGGTCTGAGCGACTTTTCACCGTTTTCTTCAAATTTCCACCTCACTTTAGCAATTTCTGCCTGTGTCCAGGTCTTATTGTGGGAAATAAGAACTGGAAACAGGCATTGTGGCATAGAATTGTCAAATTGGTTTAATTCACCGTACAAATTGTTACAGATTACTTTTGTAATCCTGTATTTGACCCGGTCTTTGTACGTTTTGACCGTATAAAAACGTAATTCTTGCCGTTGTAAGAATGAGATGTACCTGCTGGATCTACTGCCCTTACCTTTCAGCAACTTGTCCTTTTTATTATTTTACCTCTTTTATTATCATTTTATTTCATTTTATTTGTTATTTACAATTTAATTGTGTCTTTCCGGTTTAAATTTTGATGTAAAGCACTTTGAATTACCTTGTGTTGAATTGTGCTATACAGATAAACTTGCCTTGCCTTGCCAGAGCTGGAGGTGCTGAAGAACTCTCGTAAAAGGGAGATGGCAGGACTTTTAGCATCAACAAAATTCTGTGCTGATCCGACTTGAAATCATTGTGCAGGTCACACCGACTCACTGGAGAGGGTTCACAAACGGGTCACGCTGACAAGGACTCTGCCAAGCAACCGCTCTATCTGCTCCTTAAATGATATCTTGGCATAAAAAGAACATGCTAGTGGCGGCACCGGCAGGGTCTTGACCTCACGCGGCAAACGGATGAACGAACCACTGTAGTCGGAGTCCTGTCATCTGCCTCACCCCAACCCTGCCCTCGCCGCGTTCAGGAGACACATCCGCCGCTGATGCTGGAAGAATTTTGTTGACATGTCTTTCTGTTTCCTGGTGATAAGCGTTTGCTCGGAGCCCTGACCCGGCTGAGTCACTCCGTCGGAGCTTCGGAGACGGGGCTCTGCAGGCCGGCGCCAGCGCTCCAGCTGCAGGTCCTGTGATTCACAGCTGCAGCTCATTTACCTAATTCATGTGTTTCACTGTGTCATGTCACGAATATCCTGAAGACTCCTGTCGGTCTGTCCTCCTCCGCCTCGTCCTCCTCTTTCCTACTTCTACCCCTTCTCTCCTCTCCTCTTTTCATCCTATACATTTTGTCAATATTCCTTCTTTTTGGGGGTGCACGGGCGGGCGTGGCGCCGGGGTGGAACCATTCTCAGGTGTCTATGTCTTGAATGTGTATGTGTATGTGTTGTCAGTATGAATGGGGGGGATATTGGACCGTTCCCCCCTCTGTCTGGGGGCTCCGGCGGCGCCGGGGGCGCCAAGAGGTACGGTGGGGCCCTGGCCCGGCTCGGAGGGCCGGCCCCCATCAACTGGATGGCCGGTGGGGGAGCGTGGGCATCCTTCCAGGGCCGGCTCTGCTGGTCCTGCCTCCTGGCTTCGGCCTCTGCTCCCCCTCCTTCCCCCCCTACACGATTCATACGCACATAGGTGAAGGGGCATTGTCCCGCGTGGCCCGGCACTCCCCGCCTCACCGTTTTAACAGCAATGTAGACACTGCACATTCAACACTTAATAAATACATTTAACAAGGACACTTAGTTCTGGAGGGGGGGGGGGGGGGGGGGGGTCATTGTCAGCTTGATACTCTGACCTCCCCCTCCCTGTTTTTATGGCATTAATCACATGCACTCAACACCAGGGTCGGGAGAGGGGCCCACATCACCTGCGTTCCCTCGCCGGCCTGGGATAGGCGGGTCGCGGTGCCCGGGCCTGGCCACACACACACAAATACACACACACATACGCACACACACACAGACATACACACTGGCTTGTTCACCTGCATGCTTGCTCTGTAGTTTTTGGGGTTAGTTAGCGGTAGCTTACCTCAGACTGTGTTCGGATCTCGAAATTTGGGACGATTGCTGCTCGTGTTTTGGTCGGCTCTGTGTCGGTTTTGTGTTTCGTTTGTGGTTTTTTGTTGCAGATTTCCAGTGCTCGACGTGAGGCCTCCATGTGTTCTTGCTTCCTGGATTGGCAGTGGATGTCACCCCCCCGACCCCCATCCATCACCCCCCCCGCCCCCCCCAAAAAAAAAAAAAAATAAAAAAAACTCACTGGGTTTGTATGTGTAAAAACGAAAACAAAACAACGTAAAACATAAAACACATAAATAAAATAAAACAATCATGGTGGGTTAAATGATATTTTTACGATGAGATTTAAAAACAGCTATAGAAGGAGCCATGGATGGATGGATGGATGGATGGATGGATGGATGGATGGATGGATGGATGGATGGATGGATGGATGGATGGATGGATGGATGGATGGATGGATGGATCAGCAGTTAATCCATATATATTGAGGGACTCACCCATAAACACAAACACCTGATTGTAACATTATAACAACATATACGTCTTTCGGTCCGTCTACATTTATAAATGTCTCTTCCTCTGCATTTATGTCAATCTGTTTTCCTTCAAAAGTCTTTTTATCTACTACTACTACTCCCCTTTCTTTCTCCTACTTTGTTCCATTTTACTACCTCTTCTCATCCTCTTTCTCTTTACCGGTACTTCTTTCTCTTCCTCTTAATCTTTATTTGGATGAATTTCAGGTTTTTCAGCAATTCAAAATGTTTTTCAACTTGTTCATACATTTCCTTAAAGATCTGCAATTCTTACTACATTTTAACCTTTTGCTAAACCTTTGGATTCATTTGTATGCACTCATCCTCTTCTCTAGCTCAGAGTTTCTTTCTTCAACGATCTTCTGTTCAGTTCATCTTACCGTCTACTTACTCATTTTCTCTTCAGTTCATCCTCCGGTCTTGAGATAATTCTTCTCTTCATCCGAACTTCATTATCTTAAGAGTTTTCAAAGGTCTGAACTATGTTTCACCATTCTCTTCAAATTTCCATCTCACTTTTCAGCAATTTCTCTTTTTTTTAGCAGTTTTAGCAGCTGTTTTTTTTTTACCCAGCAGAGTTTAGTTCTCATTCAGCATCTCAGCATTCAACCCTGTATTTTCAAAAGGAGATGCAGCCTTTTCTAGTATTGTCTTGTCTTCTCCTTCTTCCCTGCTGCTACATTTAGTTTTGCCCCGAGTCACGATCCCCAAGTTGTTCTCCTACTCTTCTTTTTGTTTGTTTAATCCAGTGTCTTTGAACTTTTTTGTTTTCTGGAATTCCTGCTTATGGCAGTGCTTCTTTTATTTTTTTCTCTTACAATCAAAAGGTTTTTTTTATCTCATGTTTTATTACTTTTGGCTGTTCCTCCCGCCTCTGGATCTCCTGCATTTGGGTCCTCCTCTTCACACATCCCTACACATTCACGTAAGACTTCACTCTCAAGTGTGATTGCATTTTAAATTGTTATTGTCTTTTTAATCATTCAAAATCCTACAAAACAAGTCGTTTGAAGTTATTTTTCATGTATTCCTCTCCCCTTAAACACTTCTTTCCCCTGTCTGTGTTATGTAACACATGTGCATCATCCACACAGCAGCAGCAATGTCAAGTGCAAAATGTGTTGGCTGCAGAAACTCGTACAATTGGCAACGGATTTCAAATCCAAAGCTTGATTGAGCCAGTTTGTGTTATTCTTTTAAATAATCCCCCTCCCAAACTCGGTATAGGACACTGCCGTGATTACAAAATGGAAAAATTGTAATGTATTTTTGCTTCTCTTGTTTAGATGGACCCACCAGAACTGCTGTTCCTCCAGCACTGAATGCTTGATAATTGCACTCAGTTAAAACTAACTGTTTTTACGCCTAAGCTTGTTGTGTTTGTTACTGTGGCTCAGATGAAGATCAGAGTCCAATTCTGACATATTAAATCCCACCAAAAAAGTTAATCCCAAAGGTTCACATAATTGTCCGTGCCACTGCAAAAATAGATTGTAATATCGTATGGTGTCAATTTTTATAAGTTATAAGAATCAGAATCAGATTTATTGGCCAAGTTTGAGCATGCCCGACAAGGAATTGGACTCTGGTTATTTCGCTCACTGTACCCAGATTTAAAAAGTAGCAAACAGTAAATAAACAAATGTGGCACTTATTAACACTCTCACTCACTCACTCATTTTCTTCCGCTTATCCGTTCCCGGGTCGCGGGGGCAGCAGCCTCAGCAGGGATGCCCAGACTTCCTTCACCCCAGACACTTCCTCCATCTCTTCCTCCAGCTCCTCCGGGGGGAGCCCGAGGCGTTCCCAGGCCAGCCGAGAGACATAGGGGTAAATCCACAAAGAACAGATTGCGCCCGCAAATAGCGCTGTGAATTGCGCCGCATTTGCGCCCGCAATTTGCCCCGCCTTAAGGTCCTATTCACAAAAGATTTTGCTCTAATGATATACCGGGGCAAACACGCCCATAAAGTTTTGCGGTTGAGTGCAATTTGCCCTTGTCTGAGTAAGTGAGCGGAGCTGTTTCCAGTGTTCTCCATATTTCAGCACACACATTGGTCCCTAATGAAAACTGCAGAAATAAAAAAATAAAGCGAGTGAAAATAAAACGCCCCCCCCCCCACTTTTCAAACTCATGCTTTTGTCCCCCCCCCCCAGCTTTTTTACAGTTTAAGAACTAACGGTAGGCTCAGCCTGTATTACAAATCATCAGGACACTGTGCGAAGACGGGACGGGAGCCCGCTCCCCCTCCTCCCTCCGTGCTGCTCAAGGATGATTTATGGTTCCGCGTTAAATCGACGCAGAGCATACGGCGTAGGTTACGCGGCTGGCGCACCGTACAGTGCGCGTTGCCGCGTACCCTACGGCGTAACCTTACGACGTAGGCTCTGCGTCGATTTAACGCAGACCATTATTTAGGCATAATTAGGCTTAACTAGTGTTTGCGTATGTGACAGACGTGCATGGGACGATTGTGAAATACGGAATAAACTGTTTTATATGAATTCTAATTCCGAATTACGTAACAATTCCGTATTTCAAGGGACGGGTGGCAGCCCACCCGTCCAGCTGCTGCATCTCCAGCAGCAGCTGAGAGTCCTGACTGACGCTGAGCTTCACAGGGACACGATCAGCGCTATTTTATTATAAGTCTGATATATGTTGTGATATGTGATGACATTATTAAGCTGTTAAACACACACATTCTAGATTTATATGTTTATATGGAATTGTTTGTAATAAAGCAGCCCCTTATAGGATGAATCCTGAGCTCCTGTTATTTTTATTTTTAAATCCGAGATAAGTCCACAACCCCACTTGATCTGACTGTCTACAGTCATGTCTGAATATAGATTTCACCCTTAATATCATTCAGTATCACACAGGCTTGAATGATATTGAAGAGAGAGAGAAACAGAGACAGACGGGGAGTGAGGAGTTTGTGCGCAGTTTAATACACGCTTCTGAAAGACGGTATTTGCTCCACTATTTTTGCGTGTGGCAAATAGCGCTGGCCTTTGTGAATTAGACGGTTTTTGCAATGAGGCTTATTTGCGCCGAATGTATGAATATTACCTAATTTACATGCATGCAAATGGCACAGGCGCACAATGCCACTATTTGCTTGGCAGCGCAGTTTGTGGTGCAATTCGCCCTTTGCGGGTGCTTTGTGAATTAGACGCTCTCTTTTTGTGTCATCTGCACCGGTTTAGCGGCCGCAAAAGCCGCGCAATCCTTTTGTGGATTTACCCCATAGTCTCTACAGCGTGTCCTGGGTCTTCCCCGGGGTCTCCTCCCGGAGGGACATGCCTGGAACACCTCCCTAGGGAGGAGGGACATACCTGGAACACCTCCCTAGGGAGGAGGGACATGCCTGGAACACCTCCCTAGGGAGGAGGGACATGCCTGGAACACCTCCCTAGGGAAGAGGGACATTCCTGGAACACCTCCCTAGGGAGGAGGGACATGCCTGGAACACCTCCCTAGGGAGGATCCAGGAGGATCCGGTACAGATGCCCAAGCCACCTCAGCTGACTCCTCTCAATGTGAAGGAGCAGCGGCTCGACTCCGAGCTCCTCCCGGGTGACCGAACTCCTCACCCTATCTCTAAGGGAGCGTCCAGCCACCCTGCCGAGGAAACTCATCTCTAAGGGAGGAAACTCATCTCTAAGGGAGCGTCCAGCCGCCCTGCGGAGGAAACTCATCTCAGCCGCTTGTATCCGTGATCTTGTCCTTTCGGTCACTCCCCAAAGTTCATGACCATAGGTGAGGGTAGGGGCGTAGATTGACCGGTAAATCGAGAGCTTCACCTTTCGACTCAGCTCCCTCTTCACCACGACGGTCCAGTACATCGACTGCATTACTGCAGACGCTGCACCGATCCGTCTGTCAATCTCCCGCTCCATCGTTCCCTCACTCGTGAACAAGACCCCGAGATACTTGAACTCCTCCACCTGGGGCAGGACTTCTCCACCCACCCGGAGAAGGAACACCACCCTTTCCCGGTGGAGAACCATGGCCTCGGTCTTGGAGGTGCTGATTCTCATCCCTGCCGCGTCGCACTCGGCCTCAAACCGCCCCAGCACATGCTGAAGGTCCCGGTCTGATGAAGCCAACAGGACAACATCATCTGCAAAAAGCAGAGATGAAATCCTGAGGTCCCCAAACCGGATCCCCTCCGGCCCCTGGCTACGCCTAGAAATCCTGTCCATAAAAATTATGAACAGGACCGGTGACAAAGGGCAGGCCTGCCGGAGTCCAACATGCACCGGGAACAAGTCTGACTTACTGCCGGCAATGCAAACCAGACTCCTGCTTCGATCATACAGAGACCGGACAGCCCTTAGTAGAGGGCCCCGGACTCCATACTCACTGACCCCCCACAGAATGGCACGAGGGACACGGTCAAATGCCTTCTCCAGATCCACAAAACACATGTAGACTGGTTGGGCAAATTCCCATGAACCCTCGAGCACCCTGCGGAGGGTGTAGAGCTGGTCCAGTGTTCCGTGACCGGGATTAATTTATTAACATATATACACAATTAAAAAAAAGTGAAAGGTGCAGCAGTATGAGGTAGACATGGTTATTTAAAGGTGCATTGTTACAGCATATGATTGTGTATAGACAAATGACAGCTCTTATTAACATATATACAAGGAGGGTTTGGGTTTACGTGCATGTAGAACTCGATGGCTAACTGCACATTCCTGGCAGATTTCATGTCGCACAGGAGATAATCTGAGTGAGGATTTCAATCAGGCTACTTGTGCAGCCATCATTCAAACTTTACTTTTTGTTGCAGCTGTCATGTCCAACATACAGGAGGAGGTTTTCTGCATCTCTTGGTACAATCATTTGAAAGCCATGTGCATAAAAAATGTAACGCCACAAAAATTCAAGATGACCTACTTCTTTTTCTTTAAAAAAAAAAAAATCTTGTTTTTGTTTGTTTTTTTTAAATAAAAAAAAAAACTCAAGATGACCTACTTTAGTTGGTTCGATGAAGTCTCACACACAAATCCCCCAAAATATAAAAAGAAATGAAAAATGCACCTGCTGCAGGCTGTTTCACGACAACGAGTGTGCTGGAATTTCTCCATTACGCCAGTCACTGAAGGTTCTTAAAACGTACGGTACATAAAGGCCAAACCGTGATCAGATCAACATGAAAAGACATGGAAATATGCCTTGGAGCACAAACTGATGTGGGCGGTGGACAAATAGAAGTGTTAAAAGCGATTTAAGTACGTAGGTCCTAAAGTTAATTGACAACATTGTAAAACGTCTCCTTGACCTTTCCTTTTTATGCACAGAAATGACAACTGAAGACTTCCAGACTCTCAGGAAAGCATTGCCAAATTGATCGCCACAGCTGCAGACTCGGAAACAGATACGATGTTCCAGAGACTAATATAACTGAATGGGATGACAGCTAGGTGTGATGCATCTACAAGAGACCTGGTGTCAGCAGACTTTGAGCAGAACTTCAAAACTATCCCAAACAAAAAGGAAAAGACCATTTCTTTTTTATATATATATATATATATATATATATATATATATATATATATATATATATATATATATATATATATATATATATATATGTGTTTTTATTGGCAGATTGTTTCCACAATACAGAGCAAAACAGATGAACATACCTTTTTTTCTTTTTTTCCTCCCTTTCCCCTTCCCTCCCCCCACGGTTATCATCATTAATAGTAGTAGTAGTGCAATGAATGTAAACTTAAATAAGAAAATAAATTGAAAACAAAACCGAAATGGGTTATCTAGAGATTAATAATTATTTCTTAGATCAATAATTAGCAATTCCAGTAGTCATAAGTTATACTAGTAAACACTTGAGTCGGAATGTTGTCATATATCACCCCCAGAGTTATATACCAATGTATTAGTAATTAGGCTGTTACTATTTTTAGGATTTAAAAAAAAAAAATTTCTGCGTACATTTTTTTGTGCATCTTGCGTGCGTTCGTTTTGCGTGCGTTTTATCGTGCGTTTGTGCGTTTTGCGTGCGTTGTTTCGTGCGTTCGTGCGTTTTTGCGTGCGTGCGTGCGTTTTGCGTGCGTTCGTGCGTTTTTTCGTGCGTTTTTGCGTGCGTGCGTTCGTTTTTTCGTACGTTTTTCCGTGCATTTTTTCGTGCGTTTTTGCGTACGTGCGTTCATTTTTTCGTACATTTTTTTGTGCGTTTTTTCGTACGTTTTTTCGTGCGTTTTTTCATAAGTTTTTTCGTACGTTTTTTCGTACGGTTTTCGTACGTTTTTTCGTCAGCGTAGTCACGTCCCCCTACTCTGGACCACGTCCTTACTCTGGACCACGTTACTCGTGTCCATGTTAGTGTTAGTGGTGTCCATGTTAGTGTAGAAAAACGAAAAAAAACAAACAACAAAAAACAAAGACATCAGCTCAGTCCTTTGGAAGTATTCTCAAATTTTCAAAATAAGTAATAAATGGTTGACAGCTCGAGAAGAACCTTTCTAATGAACCTCTAATTGTAACTTTATTTTTTCCAATTTTAAGAAATCCATAACATCTTTAAGCCATAAGGCAATAGAAGGAGGCTTTGGGGATTTCCACCCCAACAATATTCTACGTCTTGCGGAAAAGACAATTTCTGACAAAACCTCAATGACAGGAAAATCTTAAAGAAGTGACAAAGGAGCCAACAAAACGCTCAACAAAGAACATGCACAAGAAGCAGCTTCCACAGTGTTGTTAAATTGTAAGGAGTCTTCAAATGACAGGTTCTTTAAATACCAAATGCATTATGAATCAGTGTATCTTATTGTTCCAGCTGCCGTGTGGGGGAGACAGATGGAAGACACTGGATGTCAGTTTTAAAACTGGAATAAAGAAGCTGCACATTAACTTACATCTATAAAACTGTGTGTAATACTGAAGGCAGATGAGCCACACCTCACTGCTTCACCTGATGGGATAGTCTCTGGTGGCTGCTGGGGTGCACGTCTGCTGAATGCCAACTGTCTGAGGAAGTAGAAAGGCCGAGTCGGATTTATCCTTATTAACTCGGGGAAAACTAAGATGTGCAATTTATCCATCCATATTACACAGACTTGGTGTTACCGAGTGGATTGTAGAAGGCTATTTGTCAGTAAGAAAATACCCTTAAATGACAGACGGAAGGCAGGCTTGCAAATGTAAAGTAAAGTTTTAATGTTGTTCCAGGCCTGGACAACTTAGGTCTATAAACAAAAACAAAGCAACTCAAAAAACATAAATCATAATTAAGCAGAGGTGTTGGCATCAACCTCTCCCCATGACAGCACCCCTCTGTACTGAACCATTTCCCCTTTATATCTGCTCCTGACTCCACCCCTGGCTAAGCAGTCAGCAAATCACAACCTCACTACAATATACACAAGGTGCTCCCCATAAAGCAATCAGAGCTCTCAGGCAATCATGGCCGCTCCCAAATTACTGCATCTGCATGGATAGACACAAGTAGTTAAATGACATGTCACAACAGAATGTGCACCTTCTGTGAGACTGAGGCCCCGTTTCCACATAGCCGGGTATTTACAAAAAACGTATATTTCCCCCTCTACGTTTTGAAAAATTCCATCGTTTACACGAGATCGTTTTCAAAATCTCTTCGTTAACACGAATCCGCATAAATACGCTGTTAACGTCATGCCAGCCAATCAGAATCCTGGAAAAAACATCAACAAATGACACGTGTAACTTCCAGTTAAGGCTGATTTATGGTTCCGCGTTACACCAACGCAGAGCCTACGGCATAGGGTACGCGGCGACGCACACCGTACGGCGCGCATCGCCGCGTACCCTACGCCGTAGGCTCTACGTCGATTTAACGCGGGACCATAAATCAGGCTTTACTTCCAAGACGAACGAGAGTCTTTCGTTTGGAGTGACAGAGAAGTGGAGTTACTTTTAAGTGTGAATTTAGAATATAAAACAGGTAAAATACAAGAAAATATTGACGGTGGCCAAACTAATTGTAAACACAGGTCGCACACATGACGCTGACGTTTCTGTTGCATAATGTGACGTTCTGAAGCCTAAATCTCCGTTTTCTTCTGTTTAGACGCAAACGTGAAAACGGAGTTTTTGAAAATCTCCACTTTGGCTGGAGTTTTCAGAAATTATCGTTTTTGGTGACTTTAAGCTTCGTTTTCGTGTAAACGAACGGCCAAAAAGCATGAAAACGCCTCCGTTTTTGCTCCGTGTAAACGGGGCCTGAAATCCAACTCAACATTTGCTCATGAAAACAATAGAAATGACTCTGACAAAGTCTGCTCTGTCACACTTGGCAACAAATGTATTGTATCCAGGTGAAAATATGTCATTTCAAGGCGTCAATTCAACGCCAAATGTATTCAAACCGGAGAAAAATAACAGATTCTGGGTTTTGGTTTCCAGATCTTGGGTTTTGGGACTCTCCTTGAAATGCTTAAGTGTTCTTTATGAACCATCTCCTTCAACTGGTGCCTTATAAGATTTACTAAAAGTAATCGTACAGATCCACAGTGTTGCTTAGGCTGCATTTACACTCCAGGGGCCTCATTTATAGAAGAGTGTGTAGGATTCATACTGAAAGTGCACGTAAACCCAAAAGCCGAAAATGTGCAAAAGAAAATCCGGATTTATAAAACCGTGTGCACGCAAACTGGCACGCAATGTTGCTTTATAAATCACAGTCCAGCTGGAAGGTTGCGCAGGTGAATTCTCCTCATATCCCGCCCTCTACACGCCCACATTATACCATGAATGGGCAGTGCAAAGTAGTTTGTGACTGTATTTGCATATAAATGAGCCTCCTGAGCATGCGCAGCGGCTCCTGCAGCCTGTTTCTGCTGCGCAACAGGATGAATGAGACGTGTCGAGCAACCGTGCCGGTGCCACTAAATTTCACGGAGACTGAGATGGAGATGTTGTGGATGAGGTGGAGGCAGGAAAACCACATTATTTGGTGGTCACAGTAAAAGTAGAAAAAGTATATAAAAAGTATAAAATAAAGCGAGTGAGTGGCAGCACGTTGTTGCGGACAGATGGTGCAGAAGTGGTGTGATTTGAAGGTGGAGGCCAAGAGGTACGGAGCCACTAAAGGGACACGGATTTTTTTATATATATAATGAGTTTTACGTACGCGCATGAAACCTTTAAGGCTGATTTATGGTTCCACGTCACACCAACGCAGAGCCTACGGTGTAGGTGCGCGTCGCCGCGTACCCTACGGTGTAGGCTCTGCGTCGTTTTAACGCGGAACCATAATTTAGGCTTACGCTCGCGCGTAAAGGTTTCACGTGCGCACGTAAAACTCATTATATATATATAAAAAAAAAAAATCTGAGTCCCTTAAGGGGCTCCGTAGAGTGGCCCGGTGTCGTACCAAAAAGTGATTGCCTGCCAGAATCTGATTTCTTCTGATTTCTGGCCGCGGGAGCGCGCACAGCAGCCTTTTGAGCGACAGCGCTAAAACGTCAGATCTTCAGATTATGAAGCTCAAGAATGAGATCAAATCATATTTAGGTAGAAACAACCTTTCATTAACTGTATTTGCTATATTAGCTATAATATAAAAACTGTAAAGTGTCCTTGAGAACTTTGAAAGGTGCCACTTAATAAAAATGTATTATTGTTAAAATGAGACTTTTACACACTGTTGAAATAACCCTGCCCACCATTCAGACTTGGTCAAAACACAACTCTCTCATTGGTTTCAGACGCCGCTCACTAGACCAGTGGTTCTCCACCTTTTTAGGGTCCTGGACGCCCAACTCTTAGGACCCCCAGGGTGCAAGATTTCTTATTCAAATACAACGAGTTACACTTGTAAAGAGTAAAAGAAAGTCATGTTACCCTCTGTAGTTTAGGTAGTTAAAATAATAATCTCTTTCTATAAAAGGTCAGAGGATCTTTTTATAAACTATATATTTTATTATCAGGGACCCCTTGCAATTACACCACGGACCACTAGGGGTCTGCGGACCCCCGGTTGAGAATCACTGCACTGTCACCTTGGTGCTATAGTGACTTCTGCCGTCTCTGAGAAAGGTGTATTCATTAAAAGTCAGAAAATTAAGACTTTTTAATCAGATTAAAGCATCTGGTCGATTGAACGTCATCTGGTCGGTTAAGCAGCAGGGGGAGTTGTTCATCAGTTTCAGCGGCTTTGGTTAATGAAATAAAAACATGTGTATTCGAGGGGAAACAACGAGACGATCTGGTAACGGCGGAGACTATTGACATTTTCCCCACTCATATTTTGACTGTTTTTTACTAGTTTTACATTTGACTGGGGTCACAGAGAGTACAGGCGTTTTTAGATTAGACCCGGCTGCTATCCCTGGATGATGAAAGCATGTTTAACACGCGTTGGGCAATTTAAACGCCATTTTGCCATATTGCCTCTTTGGTGCCTGAAGCACAGTTGAGGGGAGTGAAGACGACTCGGGAGGCTCCGTACTCAGCCGTTTAGAACCTCGGCAGAGTAGCTACAGAAAAATGATCTACTCCACGACTCCCCCCGCCTCCACCCCTAGTGGAGAGGCACAAAGGCGAGGCGAGTTGAGTCGGGCTGAGTAGGTTCTGGTGGAAAAGCGCCAGGAAAGCTGGACGGAGCAGCAGAACAGCATCCTCAACCCGTCAGCACGACCCGGATCTGGCCCTTTTGTGCCAGTAATGGCCCTTTTGCACTAGTCCTTACTCGGGCCGACTTGGCTCGTCACGGCTCCACCTGTTTTGTCCCCGTGTGTTTTTCCACAGCCAGGGGAGAAGTGGGCGGGTTGGGGTGAAGCTGCTGTGACGTACTCGATTGCGCAACCGCTTTTCTCATGTCGGCGCTGATCAGAAATCAGCTGGAGCCGCGAGCGGCTGAGAGTAAAACAGCCCATCTACATCCCTTTTTTAATTCTCTCCTCAGTCACCAGGTTTATGAACATCTGCACCTCAGAGTTGGATCACCAAACAGACGTTTGCGCTGTAGAATAAAATCGCCGCGAGCCGCAGGTCGCTCTCGCGCTGACTCCCGCTTCCTGATTCAAACGTCTGACGGCCCCGCCCCCCGACCAATCAGTGGCCTGTAGTGTGATGACGTCAGAAATAGTCCCAGCTCAGCCCAGTTAGAACCTCGCTAGAATGGTTACAGAAAAAGTATCTGCTTGGAACGGCTCTACCCGTCTCAGCCCCTAGTGCAAAAGCTCAAAACGGGGCCGTGGCGGACCGAGCTGAGGCGGGACTAGTGCGAAAGGGCCATTAGAACAGGAGGCAGCCCTAGAGGCAGAACCTCCATCAGGCCAATGGTGTTACTGTGAAAGAGTAAAGATTTAATGAGAGTGGCCTTGTCCCCACATTCACTTCATTTAAATCCAACAGAACACCAGTAGGACATTAAGCTGTGGTTCATCTGCCAGTGTCCAGTCAAACCTCAGACTGGAGCTCATGAGCCATGTAGCTGGAAGGGAATATGTAAAAAAATCATAAAGATTGTGCACTTGGTGACAAGTTTTTGATATTTGGCATGGTGTTAGTTATGGACATAAGGTTTTCAAAAACCACTGAAAACAAATGGTGACGCCCCTTAGTGGCCGGTTTGCAGAAAATTTAAAATGGCTCCCGCCGAAAAGACCAAAGGTCATATCTCAGCTTCTCTTAGTCCTAGATTGTTGAATATTGTCACTTTTTCTACTTTTTTGGTGCTAGGAACTCAATTCTGAGATTTCCTATTTCAAGGTCATGTTGAAGGTCAAATTTAATTTTCAAGGTCATTTTTTTTCCCCAAAAACTCCATATCTCGAGAAGTAAGTCTCATAAAAAGATTATAGAGGGCTCTAGACCCATATTTTCACCCCAAAAGATTGCAATTTTCTGTTTAGTGGACCAGTCACTATCGCTGTAGTATCAATAATCTGATTGGGTGAGAACAGTGGCCTTCATTCAGGCTTAAGATAAACAGAACCTCAGAACTAAGTCACAGTGAAAGAATAGGATTTTATTAAAATAACACACAAAAAACACTCAGGTGAAGAGAGGGGCTGAGCTGTCAACTGATCATCACCTGGTGGTGAGTTGGATGCGCTGGCGGAGGAGGAGGTTGGACAGACCGGGCAGACCCAAACGGATCGTGAGGGTCTGTTGGGAACATCTGGCCGAGCCCTCTGTCAGGGACATCTTCAACTCCCACCTCCGAGAGAGCTTCTCTCGGATCCCGGGGGAGGTGGGGGACATTGAGTTCGAGTGGACCATGTTCTCTGCCTCCATTGTTGACGAGGCGGCTCGAAGTTGTGGTCGCAAGGTCTCCAGTGCCTGTCGTTGCGGCAATCCTAGAACCCGGTGGTGCACACCGGAAGTACAGGATGCCGTCAGACTGAAGAAGGAGTCCTACCGGGCTATGTTGGCCTGTGGGACTCCTGACGCAGTAGATAGGTACCGGGCAGTCTTGGAGGCAAAAACTCGGGTCTGGGAGGAGTTCGGGGAGGCCATGGAGGAGGACTTTCGGTCGGCCTCGAGGAAATTCTGGAGGACCGTTCGGCGCCTCAGAAGGGGGAAGCAGTACTCTGCCGGCACCGTTTACGGTGTGGGTGGGGAGCTGTTGACCTCGACTGGGGATATCGTCGGACGGTGGAAGGAATACTTCGAGGATCTCCTTAACCCGACTGACATGCCTTCCACTGAGGAAGCAGAGGGTTGGGGCTCGGAGGCGTGCTCATCCATCACCCAAGCCGAGGTCACCGAGGTGGTTCGTAAGCTCCTCGGTGGCAGGGCACCGGGGGGGGATGAGATTCGCCCTGAGTACCTCAAGTCTCTGGATGTCGTAGGGCTGTCTTGGTTGACACGCCTCTGCGACATTGCATGGAGGAAGGGGACAGTACCGCTGGAGTGGCAAACCGGGGTGGTGGTCCCTCTGTTTAAAAAGGGGGACCGGAGAGTGTGCTCCAACTACAGGGGGATCACACTTCTCAGCCTCCCCGGGAAAGTCTACGCCAGGGTACTGGAGAGGAGATTACGGCCGATAGTTGAACCTCGGATTCAGGAGGAACAATGCGGTTTTCGTCCCGGTCGTGGAACACTGGACCAGCTCTATACCCTCCGCAGGGTGCTCGAGGGTTCATGGGAATTTGCCCAACCAGTCTACATGTGTTTTGTGGATCTGGAGAAGGCATTTGACCGTGTCCCTCGTGCCATTCTGTGGGGGGTGCTGAGTGAGTATGGAGTCCGGGGCCCTCTACTAAGGGCTGTCCGGTCTCTGTATGATCGGAGCAGGAGTCTGGTTCGCATTGCCGGCAGTAAGTCAGACTTGTTCCCGGTGCATGTTGGACTCCGGCAGGGCTGCCCTTTGTCACCGGTCCTGTTCATAATGTTTATGGACAGGATTTCTAGGCGCAGCCAGGGGCCGGAGGGGATCCGGTTTGGGAACCTCAGGATTTCATCTCTGCTTTTTGCGGATGATGTTGTCCTGTTGGCTTAATCGGACCGGGACCTTCAGCATGTGCTGGGGCGGTTTGAGGCCGAGTGCGACGCGGCAGGGATGAGAATCAGCACCTCCAAGACGGAGGACATGGTTCTCCACCGGGAAAGGGTGGCGTGCCTTCTCCGGGTGGGTGGAGAAGTCCTGCCTCAGGTGGAGGAGTTCAAGTATCTCGGGGTCTTGTTCACGAGTGAGGAAACGATGGAGCGGGAGATTGACAGACGGATCGGTGCAGCGTCCGCAGTTATGCGGTCGATGTACTGGACCGTCGTGGTGAAGAAGGAGCTGAGTCGAAAAGGCGAAGCTCTCGATTTACCGGTCAATTTACGCCCCTACCCTCACCTATGGTCATGAACTTTGGGTAGTGACCGAAAGGACAAGATCGCGGATACAAGTGGGGAGGGAGGAGTTTCCTCCGCAGGGTGGCTGGACGCTCCCTTAGAGATGAGTTTCCTCCGCAGGGTGGCTGGACGCTCCCTTAGAGATGAGTTTCCTCTGCAGGGTGGCTGGACGCTCCCTTAGAGATAGGGTGAGGAGTTCGGTCACCCGGGAGGAGCTCGGAGTCGAGCCGCTGCTCCTTCACATTGAGAGGAGTCAGCTGAGGTGGCTTGGGCATCTGTACCGGATCCTCCTGGACGTCTCCCTAGGGAGGTGTTCCAGGCATGTCCCACCGGGAGGAGACCCCGGGGAAGACCCAGGACACGCTGGAGAGACTATGTCTCTCGGCTGGCCTGGGAACGCCTCGGACTCCCCCTGGAGGAGCTGGAGGAAGTGTCTGGGGTGAGGGAAGTCTGGGCATCCCTGCTGAGGCTGCTGCCCCCGCGACCTGGGAACGGATAAAGCGGCGGACGATGGATGGACAAAAAACATCAGCTGTGTATATTTAAACTCACTTAACACCTACAATGCTGCCTCTATCGCCTCGCTTATTGAATCATTTTGAATTTCCTGCAAACCGGCCACTACGGGGGATGTCCCAATTTGTTTGCGGTGGTTTTTGCAAACCTTATGTCCATAACTAACACCATGCCAAATATCAAAAACTTGTCACCAAGTGCACGATTTTCATGAATTCCCTCCCAGCTAATGGTCCTGATCTGGGAGGAGATGCCCCAGGACGGCATTTATCACTTCATTTAGACCCTATGTTGTCAGGCGTGCATACAGGCACGTGCCGGCCATCTAGCATTATGTGTTGCTGCAGTGAAATTTCAGCAAAATGTAATAACTTGCCACTTCTTATTTTCACTTTGATTTTCAAGGTGACTTTGAATTCAGCCTCTGTAGTCTGATCATTTTAATTTTCATGCATCCTTTCATTCCTATCACATCACCTGTCCATATCAGTCTAGATATTCATCATATTCTTCCCCCTTGAGATGTTTTCAACGTTTTCCTTTAATTTTATTTTTAGCAGCGTCTCCGTGACTCACAAATATTTGTTCATCACAGCTAATTGGTTGCAGATAAGAGGTTATTGATTTGAAACCTGGCTGGGGGTCAGGGTGGGTTTTCTTTGATTACTAAAAAAACCAGTAGGCAGCGTTGCCAACTCCTCGGTGAGGGAAGTGGCTTTGGACCGTCCTAAAGTCGCTGGAGGTTGAATGATGTCATCACCAAACTTTTTATTTGTATATAAATGTAATGGATGCTGGAAGAGAAAGGAATAAAATGGTAGGAGAGATTAAAAAAACGGAGTTAAAAAGGAACTTTAAGGAGGAGAGTTAAAGCACAGTAGATATATATATATATTAGGAATGGGCGAAAGAAAGAAAGAAAGAAAGAAAGAAAGAAAGAAAGAAAGAAAGAAAGAAAGAAAGAAAGAAAGAAAGAAAGAAAGAAAGAAAGAAAGAAAGAAAGAAAGAAAGAAAGAAAGAAAGAAAGAAAGAAAGAAAGAAAGAAAGTTAAAACAGACAGTACAGAATTACCTAAAACACCAAGTCAAACAACAATAAAATAAACCGAATATAATCTGATCAAATCAGTAGAGCTAGATAATGGGGCTTTAACGAACGAACGAACGAACGAACGAACGAACGAACGAACGAACGAACGAACGAACGAACGAACGAACGAACGAACGAACGAACGAACGAACGAACGAACGAACGAACGAACGAACGAACGAACGAACGAACGAACGAACGAACGAACGAACGAACGAACGAACGAACGAACGAACGAACGAACGAACGAACGAACGAACGAACGAAATACCGCCCATCCCTAATATATATATAGAGTAATGGAAGAATGATATCTTCTTGATTGTGTTTTGGGGGTTTATTTCTGTGTGGTATGTCTGAATAAGATTAAATAAGATTATTTTATTCGTTATAATTATGAATTATTGGCAAAAAAAGAAAAAGAGTTTACGTATAATTAAATGTACTATATTTCTTAAATTGCCACTGCCATCTCCTTCTCCCCTGTTTCCGGTTGCCATGGTAACCCTATAACGCCAGATGTATCATATCTGATACATGAATTTCCAAGACCTTTGCAGCATCCTCTTATTTAAAAATGGAGGAGAAAAGTTAAAATGTTTATTAATGTATTCATAATCACAAGGAAAAATAATTAACACTTCAAATAACATTACATGTTGTATTTTTCGTCCCTGCAGCTTCCGGCTAAAACAAAACCATAATGAATACGGTGGAGTTTTACAGCATTCTGTTTGTGTGTTTATACATCTTTGTTTTATGAGAAAAAAGTTGGTTATAGTTGATTTTAATGAGTGTCCTTTCAGCATTTTCACCATTTCAACGCAAGTACGGCGTAGAATTACACAATTAAACAATAAAGCTCGTCCCTGAACAACCTTTAAGCTTTTAACCCAATCAGAACACGGAGCCGTTTCTAAACTCATAAATAATGCACAATGTGTAAAGCAGATGCATTACTTTGAGCTCTTTTGTGCAGACACTCTGGTTTAATGAATAGGGATTGCTAAGAGACATTACCTGAAAGCTTCCCCGATGTCTCGTCTCCCCCGAGCTTTGGTTGACCGGCGTCGGAGTGTTGGGAGACTCCAGTCTGCATCCGACACCGTAGTGTTCACGCTCGCTAAATTGTGTTGGAATTGCCCCCATGGGAGACATGAAGGCGACAATGGTTTGTGGGTTAGGGGTACTTGTTCATACACAACACTGTAAGTCTGTTTGCCCTTCTGCTGTGAATGAGTTATTAATTATTCATCCGCCAATGGTGAATAAAGAGTGTGAAGGAGAGAAGAGGAAGTGTTTTCCGAACACAATAGAATGCAAAAATCCTTTTCGTGTGTCATTACAGCTGGAATTAAGTCATGAGGATAAATGAGAACAGCAGAAAAACACAGAGGAGCGTTTTCAGTCTAAATGAGAATGTCCTTGTTTGACTGACTCAAGGGCCTGCATCAAAGCCACGCGCTGGAATTAAAAATGCTAATAGAAATTGTTCTTAACAGCATTTTCTTGTCCTGAACATGGTCAGGATGAGATCATGTCCTCTGTCATGTGTAGGTTGTTTAGCACATGATTTATATCACCAGAAATCCAAGTCGCCACTAATGGTCCTTAAATTGATGTGATTTGATTTATTTATAACATTTTTGGTTGTTGCAATTGTGATAAGGAGTCATTTATGTTCACAGGTCAGTTTCTACCACTATTTATCTCTCAAAGACTGCACTTCTTTACCTGCTAGCTCCACGTGCTGACGCAAGACTTAAAGGAGACCTATTATGAAAAAGGTTTTTTCTTGTTTTAACATATATAAAGTGTTTTTTTCATGCTTTAACATATATAAAGTGGTCTCCCCTCAGCCTGCCAACTCAGAGAAGGAGGAAAGCAACCAGATTCTGCAGTGTCTGTACAGCCGCCCAGATGATCGTCCAGTGTGATGTGGATCTACGAGCCAATAAGATTCTGCTCCCCAAAGTTACGGAACAATGGGAGCAGAACTAACTCTGGCCGGAACAACAACAACTCGAAATGTCGAGAAAAAAGTCAAAATGTTGAGAAAGAAAGTGGAAATGTCGAGAATAAAGTCAAAGTTTTGAGAAAAAAGTGGAAATGACGAGAAAAAAGTGGAAATGTCGAGAAAAAAGTCAAAATGTTGAGAAAAAAGGTGAAATTTCGAGAAAAAAGTCGAAATGGCGAGAGAAAAGTGGAAATGGTGAGAAAAAAAGTGGAAATGACGAGAAAAAAGTCAAAATGTCGAGAAAAAAGTCAAAATGTTGAGAAAAAAGGTGAAATTTCGAGGAAAAATTCGAAATGTCGAGAAAAACGTGGAAATGTCCAGAAAAACAGTGGAAATGTTGAGAAAAAATTGGAAATGTCGAGAAAAAAGTCAAAATGTCCAGAAAAAAGTCAAAATGTCGAGAAAAAAGTCAAAATGTTGAGAAAAAAGTCGAAATGTTGAGAAAAAAGTCGAAATGTTGAGAAAAAAGGTGAAATTTTGAGAAAAAAGTCGAAATGTTGAGAAAAAAAGTCGAAATGTCGAGAGAAAAGTCAAGTAAAGAAGTCGAAATGTCGAGAAAAAAGTCGAAATGTCGAGAAAAAAGTCGAAATGTGGAGAAAAAAGGTGAAATTTCGAGAAAAAAGTCAAAATGTCGAGAGAAAAGTCGAAATGTCGAGAAAAAAAGTCGAAATGTCGAGAGAAAAGTCAAGTAAAAAAGTCGAAATGTGGAGATTAAAGGGGGCCTATTATGAAAACCAGGTTTTTTCTTGCTTTAACATATATAAAGTGTTTTTTTCTGTCTTTAACATTTATAAAGTGGTCTCTCCTCAGCCTGCCAACTCAGAGAAGGAGGAAACAACCAGATTCTGCAGTGTCTGTACAGCCGCCCGGATGATCGTCCAGTGTGATGTGGATCTACGAGACAATAAGATTCTGCTCCCGTCGTTATGTATCCAAAATGCAATCGTTTGGCCTCCGATACGTGAAACCACACCCACACAACTAACTCCGCTGGCCGGAGCTTCTGCCATTTTTTCGTAGCGGTGTATCACGTCATTCAGGCAGCCAATCAGCACAGAGCCTCATTATCATAGCCCCGCCCACTCAGAATCCTGCATAGATAATGAGGTTAGAGAATGGGAAGATAAAGACATGGATCAGAGGCTGAATTTCTAATTTATTTAGCAAAAACAATCAAAAGCTTGTTTTTAAGACATTCAAGGCCTGTTTAAAATAGGTATTAGACGCCATAATAGGTCCCCTTTAAAGTCGCATATTGAATCTTTGAAATCCTCCACCCTACATCTAAAAGGTGTTTTTCCTCTGACCAAGTACCAAGAAAAATGTTTTTCTCGAGGGACTTTAGTAATTGTTTTGAAATAGAGGGGGCGATTTTCATTATTCGCCTCCTTCTCGAGCAATGTTTCACATCATTTGAGTCTACAGTTGTTATTGTTCCATCTCAACTGCTCTGATAAAGCCAGCGGGGCTCATTCCACGATTAAATAAATAAAGAAACAAGAATAAAAAATTGCATTTCATTTGTTGAACAGATTTAATTCTGCGAGAGAAAAATCTTAAGTACAAGAGGAAAAGTGCCACAGCTTTGTTCATCAACACGTTTCCATGAGAAATATTTTCAATTTGAGGCAGTAATGAGGTGGAACAGCTCACGTTTGAAATATGGCTTTGGCATCGTTTGCCTGGTGCAACACAAATCTACAAGAATTAATTACTGCATGCTTGTTTACAAAGTTAGCCTTGGTGTTGACTGAGTACATCCAGCAATATTATATGTAAGCCACTAATTTAATTTCAATTTCTATGACACTGAACAGTTCAGTATCATCTCTGTCATGATCCTGGGCATGTTTTGACACTTACGGGTGCTTTACAAGCGTGCACAGGAAACATGTAAAAGCAGTGTGGTTGAAAAGAAGAGAGCCTGTACTCGTATACACATTACCCTGGTGTAGACTCGCAGTCATCCAGTAATATTCAAAGGCTTGAAAGAAAACCACTGGACTTCTTTTCACTTTTGATCAAGAAGGTTCTCTCAGTTCAGGCTGACTGGTGGCGAGTTTTGAGTTTATCAGGTCAACAGGTTAAAAGATCTGGGGTCTCATCTATAAAGCTTGCTTGCGCACAAAAAGGGCCTAAAAGATGCGCAAGCCACCTTCTACGCAAAGGCTGGGATCTAAAAAGAAAAAACTAACCGAAAAATCTGCGGATCCCTACGGCAACCCTGACCCTCGGTGAGGTGGTGAAATGAAGCTTCATGTCATACTCTCAATAATGTCATCACATATCAGATTTATAATATAATAGCGCTGACCGTGTCCCTCTGTGTGTGAAGCTCAGCGTCAGTCAGGACCATTAACGGAGCAGGCGGGGGGGCAGGGGGGGGCAGGGGGGGGCGGCCGCCCCGGGCCCACTGCTCCACGCCGAAGAGGAAAAAAGAAAGTGTTCTGATTAAAATAAGGACAGTTTTTAATAAAATAAAAATTTAAGAAATAGTCTCTTCTCCCCGTGTGTGTCTGCCTGTCATGCTGGGTACGTGCACGCATGTTGTGTTTACTTTTAAGCCTGAATTATGGTTCTGCGTTACACCAACGCAGAGCCTACGCCGTATGGTACGGCGTAGGGTGTGCGTCGCCGCGTACCCTACGCCAATGATTATATGACAAATAATATTCTTGTGCAAGCACGGTCAAAACTAGTGTGTTCTCTCAGTTCCATAGCTAAACAAAAAAATCAACAATACACGTACATCACGTGATATATATATACGAAAGCTGCAGTCTATTAATATTAAGCAAGCACCTTGCGGACTGATATTAAACTGCGTATTAGTCAACATACACTTAAATCAAATATTGCTAAATCTAAATTATTAATCACTTTGTTTATCTAACACATATGGTTTATCATCATTACTCACAAGATACTTAACATGTTCTCAAGTAGTCCGGCATACAAAGTGAGAATGTTGTGTGAATGTCTGCAAACAAACAGTGGAACTAAGCCGTCCTCTCAACCCCCGCCGTGTTTAAGACGAATGACAGACGTACACTTTAGTACGCCTTATTTCCCAACTGATCGCAGTTCTTAACGTTTCCATCCATCTGCACATTTTCCTTTCTCTACTACTCTCTTTACCCAGAGGTTTGTTGCTGTCACTTAGATGAAAACACTGTGAATTACACACGGAAGAAAACATTTTTTATCCCGTAACAATTTCTTTTAATATTTTTATTACTTGTTGATTGGGATTTTTTTTTTATTGTACAGTGTTTTATTATAGAGACTAACCTGTGGAGATAAATAGATTAAAAACAAACAGGTAAACTACTATCATTAAAAAATAGATTTCTAAGTTGTAAATAAATAAATAAATAAATAGATAATGGTGTAACTTGCATATAAAACTTTATAGGCAGGTGTTTTTTATTAGCTCTTAAACTGGTTACTGAGATTAAATTCTGGGGCTGTCAAAGTAAACGTGTTAATAATGCGTTAATACAAATGGTGTTTATGCCACCATTTCTTTTAATGTGAGATTAATGTATGCGTGTTTCAGAAATGACGGCCCTCGGCTCCGGTGATGCAGCTGTAACAGACCGTAAAACACAAACCACACAGGGCTGGTCATGTGATTCTGAAGATCGCTTTTCAAGCCTCCAATTTCCATAGACTGAAATATAACAAGAAAAATAAAATTTACATTTCTCTTTCTAACTTCGTTCGGTATCTCAGCCTATAGGAGAGCGCCTCTCATGCGGTCGAACTACGAAAGGTCCAATTGCACTCCGTCTGTCGGGAGAGCCTGCCCCTCTCCCTTATACTCTCACTGTTTCAGTGCACGGGCATTCTTTACAACTGAGTATTAGGGCCAAACTAAGACAAAAAAAAAAAGGAAATTACGAGAATAAAGTCACAATAATATGAGAATAAAGTCGTAATATTACGTGAATAAAGTCGTAATATTTTGAGAATAAAGTCGTAATATTAAATATATTATAAATATATAAATATAACTTCACAAGATGCTCAATATTCCTCATTTTAACACAGGGAGAAGATGCTCTTCTTGTTAGAGTTCTCAAGAATTATATTCTCATAATATTACGACTTTATTCTCATAAATTACGACTTTATTCTCGTAATATTACGACTTTATTCTCATAATATTACGACTTTATTCTATTACGACTTTATTCTCGCAACATTATGACTTTATTCTCATAATATTATGACTTTATTCTCATAATTTCCAATTTTTTTTTTTTGTCTTAGTTTGGCCCTAATACCCGTTAAGGAATGTGTTGCCGAGCGCAGGACTTCGGCTCTGCTGTCGGCATTTGCTGAGGAATATTGCCTGTCATTACGTGATTTCAGACTGGTAGGTCGCCCTGTGGACGGCAAGAGCGGGATGCGGACTCGGGGGTTTTCACGGCACTCGTTCCCGAGGCTGTCGCCATGAGACCGGGGAAAAAAGCCGCCTCGACGGGGCTCCCAGCGGTGAACGTGTCAGGAGGGAGCTAGCAGGTGTAAGCTGCTAGAACCGAAGAGGTGCGCCCGCCACAAGGCGTTAGCTTATCCCTTTGACAGACGGGCTAGTAGAGAGTAAAGGCTACTAGCTGGTCTTAGATTCAGGTTAGCAGGTGTAAGCTGCTAGAACCGAAGAGGTGCGCCCGCCACAACGCGTTAGCTTATCCCCGACAGACGGGCTAGTAGAGGATAAGGGCTACTAGTCGGTCTTAGATTCAGGTTAGCAGGTGGAAGCTGCTAAACCGACGGGGATGACACTGGCAGATTTTCCTACTTATTTCACATGAAGATTTACTTGAAACAGGTAAAAATTGTCAAATAAGTAATTTTTCTGGTGATGACTCTAAATGTTGAAATATCAGTAAAACCACATTCATTGATGAAATGACATAAGGGATGGAAAGGGGGGATGGCAGTTTTACAGGGGGGGATGATTTGGACCGTTTTTATTTCAGGGGGGGATGCCGTCCCCCCTCATCCCCCCTCAACTCCAGTACTGGATATATCTCCTATAGGCTGAGATACTGAACGAAGTTAGAAAGAGAACATTAGGTTACTCACGTAACCCCGGTTCTCTGATAACGTAGTGAGGTATCTCAGTACACTCCCCTCCTTGCAGTACGCGAGGAAGACGCATGCTTAAGAATGCCCGTGCACTGACACAGTAAGAGTATAAGGGAGAGGGGCGGGCTCTCCCGTCACTGCTGTCAGTGGTCTGTCAGCGACAGACGGAGTGTCATTGGACCTTCTGTAGTTCGACCACATGAGAGGCGCTCTCCTACAGGCTGAGATACCTCACTACGTTATCAGAGAACCGGGGTTACGTGAGTAACCTAACGTTTTCCCCGTTTCAGTATGCCACCATGTTGCCGTCAAAGCCGGCGGGAACACCCACTGTACATGAGTCAAAGTTTGCTGTGGCTGCTCCAGCTGACCCACGTAAGGAAATAAAGGCAGTGCTTTGTAACATTTCAGCTGTTTGGTTCAATAAAATGAACCCCCTCAAGAGTTGTCATTGATGTGAAATCAAACAATACAACCAAAGTGGTTTATTGAACCAGGCTGTAAATATGTTCATTCAAAACTGCTTAAAAAGAGGGGAAATTTAATTGGTGGTGATTTTGTCATAGAATCACTCAGATCGTTGCTTGTTTGAAGCTTTTGCGTCTCAGGCTCTTAGATGTTTGTGACATTTAATAATACTACAAAGATAATTGTCTGCTCCTGTAGTATTGCAATTTCAAAAATATCTTTTTAAGGTAAACGGAACATAAAAAACAATATTTGTACCATTAATAGCGCGTTAACTATGAAAATCTTTCAATCACAAAACATTTTAATTGATTGACAGCCCTAGAATAAACCCTTAATGAAGCTAGTATGAAATGTTTCCCATCATTCCCAATAACGGTAGTTTAATTGACCTCAGAGTTAGGTAATGATGGTAAAGGGATTATGCATGTTGCAGAAGTTTTTTTAATCAAAATGTTAGAATTTCAATCATTCTTTTAAAAGACAGGGAAGCAAAGAGACTCATTTCACTCTGTAATTTGTTCAAATTACTAATGACGTTTTCAAATTGTTTTAAAGTGTTATGTTTCCTTTGCCAGTTTTCACCATCTCCTTTGTCAACATAAGTCATGTGATTGTTTTCTCCATTTGGAAATGAAATTATTTATCTATAGTCTCCATTTTTTGCACTGATTCGGAACTGGTCTGGTAAAGAGACCAGAGAGACGTGTTGCATTGTTTTATTTCATTTGTCAAGTGATGCCAAGCTCACATCACAAGTGAACAACACTGACAAAAATAACACTAATAGAGTCTAAAAGTCCGTTCTGAGGAGTTCAGTTCACTGAGCTACGTAGAACTCTGACACAAACCTGAGAAAGGATGTAATTCAGAGGACTGGGGTTAAATGAAATACTGTACCGATTATTAACTTAAATTCTTTAAACATTTACACACAATTTATACATTTACCTTTATCTCTACTAGGGCTGGGCGATATATCGAGATTTTAATATATATCTATATATATATATATATATTTATATATTTTAATTTTTTATTTTTTTTTATTTTGATATAGCTTATTTTGTGACAAATTGACTTGAATGTTTTATTTGAGATTTGCACAAATGTTTTGTTATTTGCACAACTGTCAACCTCAGTGGAAAAGTCTGCCTGTTACTGTCTACATTGTATTAATTACAACAGTGTATTTTAATGTAATTGTTATGCAGGAAAGGGATATTTGTTTTATTTTATTCAAGAAGCATTTTTATTCTATATATGCAGGCAGTTTATTTTTATTTCATGTGTTTTATACATCTTGATATTGTGCAGACCTCTGTTAATAAAGGAACGTGTGACATTTGGCACGAGGCTTTTTATTAAAACTGACTGTTTTTTTAAGGGTTTGCCTCAGAAAAAAATGAAGCTAACAGAGATGCTATGCTATAATGCTTTGGGGGAAACCCCAATTATGGCACAGAAAAAATATGGATATATATCGAGTATCTCCATTCAGCTAGAAAATATCGAGATATGACTTTTGGTCCATATCGCCCAGCCCTAATCTCTACCTATTATATGTTCTGTATTTCATTAATATATGTCTCCAAATAAAGATTGAAGCTTTGTTGTCTATACTGTGTAAGTCTGACGTGATTCCTCAGTTTTAACCTCATTAACTTCTAGTTTCCTGTTGGCCTGTGTGCACAGAGGTCATGTTTCCATGACCCCTAGATTTGTGCCAAACCCAAACATCGAAAGAGAAAACCAGTGATCTGACTATTCTCTCAACAGTGGTAGCAGCAATCTCAATGATTTGAAGACTAAAGATGTTTTTGTCTTCTTCTTCAATGTTGAGAAGTCCTGGCAGACGAGATAATGATAGTTACGAATATGACACTTATTCAAATTAAGACAATGGGAACAGCGATCCCCCTGCAGCGGTTCTTTTATCGCAATTTCAGAGATATGATTTTTTTTTTGCGCAAAAATGTAATGGAAACACAATCATATAGTCTACTTGCCAGCAATGTGAACCCAGAAATGTTGAGTACCCCAAAGTTTTATGTTAGAAATGTACAGTATAGGTCCCCAGCATTTAGAAACTGCTGGATGCTAACTTACATATGTTGGCCAATTAGCATAATTAGCATCAATTAGCATACTCACATATATGGAAAATATCTCAGCAATTGCTTGGCCAATTTGGACAATATTGGCCAATATTGGAGTGGTTCTGGGGGTTATTGAGGATGCTGGATCCATTTCTGACATTTTCAAAATTCAAAAAGGCCGTTTAAACCAGAAGTGGCCATATTTCAACTCAATTCAAGTTTCAGTCAGTTTAGAAGTTTTAGAAGATGCTGAATCGATTGGATTGGACAGATAACTATCATGTTAATAATATCATGTTTAAGTTGCTCGCTCAATAACCGTTTCTTATTGAATCATTTAAGTTCCTACATGTTCATTGTTTCAGGGGACAGTTCCCAGTGTAACACGACCGTGTACAAGAGGAGACGTGGGAGCGGTTGCCGTGACCCTGGACTTCTTAAAGACAAACTGTCGCCAGCCCATAATTTACTCGGGGAGGCTGCTCCCTAAGAAATCATGCTAATAGGAAATAATACAGAATAGAGCAGCTGGTTTATAAAGAAGTCATGTAGCACCTAAATGTAACTAATTACTTAGTAATAACCCAATCCTAAACTCTTCATTAATTGAATCTGTTGAGGCCACACATAGTGTTGACTTGCTTGATCTTTAATTTTCCTGACTGCTCCCCGTGTGCTCTCTCAGCGAGACCGGGGTCCACTCGCAGGTCGTTCTTTAAGTCCTGACAGTAAAGCGGTGAATCGCCAACAGAGCTTCCCAGAACCCCCCGCGGATGCCAAGAACCGGTCGCAGAGGAGGGGCGGCTGGCAACGTGGGAGGTCGGATACGAGACGGAGGATCACTGAGACCAAAGGAGGTGAGGAGGAATAGAAGAGACACGTCTGGAGAGGAGGAGAGGCGAGGAGAAATTGCTCAGTGAGATACTGGAGAGCACTATAAATACAAACCTGCTGCCAGCACGGTGGGCAACCTCCAGCCAGGTTGGAGTCGTTTCCATAGCAGTGAATGCCATTTATCTCATGTATTGGCCTATTACGACCTCTCCTTTATCGGTTCCTGATGAGGGATCCCCTGCGGTCTCGCAGCAGGGCCACCCGATGCACAATTGATTGGGGGAGTTGTTCTATTTCTGCAAGCAGACCCTCTCTCATGTTTCTACATTATGCTCTTGCTTTACCCCCCCCAACCCTCCCCTTGTCTGCCTTTTCTTATCCCTCCCTCCCTATGTCTTCCTCAGCTCTGCTCCTCATTTCCTCCCTCACGCTGGTTCCCTGCCTTTTCTCTGCCTCGGCCCCTTCGCTCTCTGAGGATTGTCTACAGGCGGATTGTCAAGCCACTTTCATGAAAATCAATATCATTCTAATTCAAACTGATATCTAAAGGCACAAGGCCAGCACACCATTTCTCTGTAGACTTGTCATAAGCCCATGTTTTTCCACACCATTTAGTTTCTGGTGTTTGATCCCCTTCGATCCAACCGGGTCTCACTTGCCCGGCTCCGTCTGAGAAGCATTTTCGGTGTTACATTCAACAGATTTGGCAAAGTAGCTGTGAATCTGCGAGCAACCCATTTACTGCAATATCACTTTCTTTGGCAAGTACGTTGGATACTCGCACATAAAAGCACCTCTGTAACAACTGAAGGAGAAGCATGCCTTAAACATTATTTTAATCTTTCATAAGCTACGCCAAGAATAAAACAAGTAATTATGTATTCTCCGAAGCCCAATTTCTAAAGAACGTTGCAGGGTGGGGGTGGGGGTGCATAATGATGGCGCAGATAAAGCACTCATGTTTATTCCATTTTGAACCACTATTGCTCACTTTCTTAATATAATTATTGCAAATTACCAATCTCCCTCCTACCCTCCGGCTATATCAAACCACTAATGTCCTTCTATACTCCTCACCAAAAATGCACATCAGCATGTTCCACCCGATCACGCCGAGATTGGGAGTCATTTATGGAGCTAAAATGCTGTTCAGTTGTATCAGCAGACGTTTACGGCCCGAAGGTGCTCTTACAGTTCAATATTAACTACATTTTATTTAGACAACACCAGCACAGACGTTTTTGTGGTTGGATTACTCAGTCGCTTGTTGTTGGTTTACCAGAAACCTTTTGCAAATTCACTTAACTGTAACTCTGTAATGGGGGTGGAGGGGGGGGGGGGGGGGGGGGGCAAAGAAAAAGAGACGGCTTCACTGTTCATTGTTGCGCTTAAGGCCAAAAAACCATTTAAAAAGACAGAAAAATTATAACTTATTGAAGTGGTTTCATATTTCTTGAAACATTTTCCTTCTTTGTGCAATTTCAGGGTTATTAGAGGCAGAAGCTTTAACTAAACCACGTTGCTCTGGTCTTTCCAAGATATTGTCCGGTCAGGGGTGCAGATCCCGGGGGGCATGGGGGGACATGTCCCCCCCAATTTCGGAAAAACATGAATTGTCCCCCCCCAATAAAAATACCCTAAATTATTCAAAATTGAACACATGTATTTTCAGACTTAAAGGTTGAATATGTAGAATATTTATTAAAGGAGCGTGAGGCAGGATTGAGGCAGGATTTATGAAAAAAAAAAATGTGTATACGTTTTAATTTTTCTAGTAATAATGTCAGATGAAGCGTTCCAAACCAAAAAGAATGAGCCCTCTAGCGTATCTCTCCTTTGCCTTGAACAGGCTGTGTGCTGCAAAATGTGCTGCAATTCGGTCCCGAATTTCCCGCGCTGGGCTGCGGATGTGACGTCACATGACGCTGCATGCGCGTTCTCCCCGTTCTCCCGTGCCGGCTTCACTGTTGGCTGCAGTACCCCCGACGGCCGTCGTGGTGAAGGGTGGCGCTAGAGAGTCTCATTTCTTATTTCTCCGTCACTCCTCAGGATAAGAAGGAGACCTGAGCTCAGTGTAGGGCCCTCCTTGGGTTGGCAGAGGGGAACAATGCCAAGGACTGTCTAGGTATGAGCACTGGGTGATGAAATGGGTAAAAAATCGGGGATAAAAAAAAATATAAAAAAAAAAAAAGAAAGGTAAGCACAATAAATGATTCCCTGTGCAGTATTTTTTGGCGAGCCTTTACCAATTTATGGCATGGTATGAGTTGCATATTGGCAAAAAAAATTATTTTTTAATTATTTTATTTTTTTTTGGGCTCTAGTGCCCCTTTATTGAAGATGCAGACTGGAAAGGGGTAGAGAGAAAGAATGGGGATGACATGCAGCAAAGGTGCGCAGGCCGGGATTCGAACCTGCGACCGCTGCAGGAGGACTGTAGCCTCAGTATATGAGCCGCTGCTTAACCCACTGCGCCACCGAGCGGCCCACATATTGGCAAAAAATTAAACATTCAAATCACATTGGTGTCCCCCCCAATCCTGACATCGGATCTGCACCCCTGTGTCCGGTGTTTCTTGAGAGCAGTGAACTCTACTACACAATGATTTAACTGCTGAGGTTATTCAAAGAGGGAAGTTGTAATGTCCACTGAAAGTCCTGTATAATTCATTTTATGTGCAGCGTGTGCATCAAGGTTGTGCCGCCCATTCGTCTTTGTTTACTGTGTTCCAGGTCGGCCAGACGACTCGGCCGGTCACACTGGGAGACGGAAAGCTTGAAAGGAGTGTTCACTCAGGAGAGACCTGTCCGCCGGTTTAAAGTGTCGCTGATGAAAGAGGATTAGATTCTGGTATCGACGCCATCTGAGGTTGATAACCAGCTTGTTCTGTGCGGTTGGCGAGCAACAAAAGCGGCCAATGTGATACGGCACGGAGTCTCGGTTCTGGTTGTTGAGGCAGAAATTGCAAAGGTGAAATTAACTGCTGATTAGAAACTCCCCATTTCCCCACAATCCGTCTTTTCAGAATAGTCTGCCAATGTTTCCTTTGACACACGGAACTAGGCCCATTATAAAAAAGAAAATAACACCCATCAGTTGGTGGTCAGATTCCTGCTGTATTCTCTCACCAACATCTGAAGCCAGTACAGTCCTTTTTCTTCTTTTTTTTCTTCTTTTAGGCGAATTAGTGATAAAGTCTGCAGCCTTTTTGCTGGAACATTTGGGCTGTTGGTTGAGTGAGAGGACAGGCTGTAAAGTGACAGTTTCCCTCCACACTGAATATGTCCTGATTTTCCAAATGCTCCTGTTCTGTTTTAGCCGGAGATATGGACTATTAGTTTATTGGTTAGTTTGAGTTTGATTACGTTGAAACATACTGCTCAGAATAATTGTCTCATAAAATGGAAATGTGAACATGGCAAAGTGGCTGGAAACACATAGACACGTTTACATGCAGTCACAATTCGGGTTAAGGTCAATATTCCGGTTACTGAAACATTGGGAATAATCTGTTTCCATGCGTGAGCAAACAGGGTTATCCCTGTATACGTGGTAATTATAATCATTTGGGATATCTGGATCAAACCAGTGACACTGTCACACAGCGGCCACTTGCCCTCCCTCCTGTGTCACCAGTCTGATGTCTCCCCTGATTCCCTGATTGTTTCCACCTGCGTCACCCCTCCTCATGGGTATTTAGTCTTTGTCTTCCCCTGTCTGGCTGCCAGAGTATCTCATTCTTGTGAATACATCCAGCCTGTCACAGCCTTGACCAAGAACCAGTGGCGTCAATTCAGTCTTACTAAGGTACGGCAAGGTTACGAGTCACAGAACTTAACTAGAGTATCAATCAACACGTCCAGCAAACACTCATCACAGAAGTTTATGTAGCTGATCTGTGTGGTCAAAAAAACTGGAACTTTTTCAAATGCAGTCTCACTCACTGCAAAAACTCAAAATCTTACCAGGAATATTTGTGTTATTTCTAGTTAAAATGTCTCATTTTTAGTCAAAAAATCTCATTACACTTAAAACAAGAGTCATCACCAGAAAATAACTTATTTGACAATTTTCACCTGTTTCAAGTAAATTTTCACTTAAAATAAGTAGAAAAATCTGCCAGTGGAACAAGATTTATCTTCTTATTACAAGCAAAAAAATCTTGTTCCATTGGCAGATTTTTCTACTTATTTTAAGTGAAAATCTACTTGAAACAGGTAAAAATGGTTGTTTTTGAGTCTTGTCTTAAATATAATATGATTTTTTTTTTTACTAAAAATTAGATATTTTAACTAGAAATAAGACAAATATTCTTGTTAAGATTTTGAGTTTTTGCAGTGTAATAACTAGTGAAATCGATCATGTTGTTCTGATTTGCATTTGTAGTTATTCTATATGTATTAAGTAATAGAATAATCAATACAAATAGACACAGAGTAATTCCATATATGTATATTCCATGTATTTAAAAAACAAACATTTACATTTTCCCTTGAAGCTAAGGTGTGACGGCTGCCGTACCTTCATACCCAATTGACGCCCCTGCCAAGAACCATCGACCCCTTGACCAAGTTTGTATTTCTATGTTTTTGTAATCCCTCTGAAGAAGAGTGAACTTGTTTTTTTGATAACGTTTTGGTTAGACTTTAAAAGTAGTTTTGATTCCCTTTCTTGTTTCCTCCCTTTTGGAGCGCCTTTTGTTTCTTTATAATCCTGACTAGTGTAGCTTAGTTTTTACTATTGTCAGCTTCGTTTTTTCCCTTCGTGAGAGTATTTGATTTTAAGATTATATAGGGTACTTAGATCAGTGTAGCGTTCCTCCTCTGGTTGCAGTGATTTTTAGTTTCTTTCTCCAGGGTTTTTGTCACTGCGTCCTTTGGTGACGTCTAGTTTTTCATAGCCCGTTTATTTGTCACCCTGTCTTGAGAGATTCAAGAACATCCAAATAAAAACTGTCTCGGTCTGCACCTGAGTCCTCCTTTAACCCAGGTCTGACAGACACACGGAGAACGTCATGACGCAATTCCCCTCATTTCCGATTCTTCTTCCTGTATCCAAATCCCAAACAACAAGACAGTGGTCTGCACGGCAGATAATGAACAGCCCAGTAGAAGTCGTTTTGTTTCTCGGCCCTGTAGTTCTCCTTTTTCAGCGTCTTCCAGCGGAGCTTGATCTGGTCTGGCATTCGTACAAATGCTGCTTCGCACAACTTTTCTCTCACCTTCTTTTAAATCTTCTATCCCGGTACTTTCTACCGTCTACAAATGCAGAAATGTTCATATCCTTCATTACATTTATGAAGTGATTAGTCTCCTCCTGGTCTTGTTTCTCCGTGTTTATAAGAACTTCCTGGACTCAAAAGACCAGGATTCCTTGTGAACAGAACATGTAGAAAACAGATTCATGTTCCGTTTGATGGGGATATTCCGTTTGGCGTTTACATGACCCAATATTCAGGTTTTAAAAGGAGTAACCCAGTGGTCATATTGGGGTTTTTAAAAACCTGAATATGAGCAAATTCAGGTTATTCAAAAGGGGTTATTGGTGTTTACATGGCCGTGAAAATTCGGTTTATTGCCAATATTCAGGTTTTAAAAGGTTTATTGATGCATGTAAACACAGTCAATGAGCACAAATGCTTGCTAAACTGACTGAGTTGGGAGACTGAGTACAAAACTTTTGCACACGCTTGTTTTTCTTTCTCGCTTGTTCCCAAGCAAGGTCGGGACGTCTTTCAGCCCTCAACATTCACAGGCACCAACTCAGGACTTTTTTCTGTATTCTAAACTACTAGTTTTTGTTTTAAATTACAGCGTGTGTCTTGTAATTCTTGAAAATGGCCTTGGTTATAAATAACACAGATAAAAGGTAGTTTACGTATACAATATTCTGAGAAGCCTTCATTATATACTGTATTCTACTAAGCGGAGGCACCGCTCTAATCAATTCATTTGTTTTATTTACTGCATTATATTAATGATAGACAACATTGATTAATCAGTTTATTACAGCATCAACATATAACACCTTAATCATTTTTCAATTATCTTCTTTAATAGCTACATGGGACGTGTGCTACACGCTTATGATTGATCAGTGTCACACAGCCATACATACGCCAACACATATCCACACAAGGCTTTTGTTTGTGTTGAAAAAACAGATTTACAGAATAAATGCTATCAATCAAATGCTGACCAGTAACAACAGTGGCCTCAGATTAAGAGGGGATGATTCTCATCCCTGCTGCTTCACACTAAATTGCTACACTGAGAGCTGCAGATCGGGGTTCGATACTTCCAACAGAACCATTATTTTCTCAAAAAGTGGGGAATTGGATCCGTAGGTCACCAAACCAGACTCCTCGCCCAAAACCTTGCTTAGAATATCTGTCCATAAAAGTGACTCACTGCCATAAACTCAGATTGTGTTGGTATAGGGACTGAATGACACAAAGTAATGAACCAGGTATCCGATACTCCTCCAGGACCTTTGGCCCATTTGTGCAAACTCCCCTGCCCTTCCAGGACCATAGTGATGGTATAAAGTTTTTCCACTGTTTTGCAGCCAGGACAGAACCCACATTGACTACGTTTACATGCAGTCAAAATTCAGGTTATTGCTAATATTCCGGTTACTGAGACATTCGGAATATTCCGTTTACATGGTAATTAATCATTCAGGATATCTGGATCAAACCAGTGACGCACCGAGAACATCATGACGCAATTACCGTCATTTCCGCTTGTTTTTCCTTTATCTAAATTCAAAACAAATGCTGCTTCGCGCAACTTTTCTCTCACCTTCTTGTAAATCTTCTATCCCGGTACTTTCTACCGTCTACAAATGCAGAAATGTTCATATCCTTCATTACATTTATGAAGTGATTAGTCTCCTCCTGGTCTTGTTTCTCCGTGTTTAGAAGAACTTCCTGGACTCAAAAGACCAGGATTCCTTGTGAACAGAGCATGTGCAGAAAACAAATTCCTGTTCCGTTTGATGGGGATATTCCGTTTGGCGTTTACATGACCCAATATTCAGGTTTTAAAAGGAGTAACCCAGGGGTCATATTGGGGTTTTTAAAAACCCGAATATGAGCAAATTCGGGTTATTCAAAGGGGTTATTGGTGTTTACATGGCCGTGCAAATTCGAGTTATTGCCAATATTCGGGTTTTAAAAGGGTTATTGATGCATGGAAACGCAGTCAATGTTCCTGCTTAAGCCTGATTTAAGGTTCTCAATTAAACCAACGCCGTTGCCGTGACGCTGTCATGAACCCTTCGGACTTTGTTTAGCTTCCGGATTTTCCGGTCACAGTGAATCAAAGAGACAAGGACAACTATTGTGCAAAAAAACAAAACAACCAAAAAAAAAAAAAAACTGAGAAAAAAAACAATGAGATTTACCAAGCCTGAAAGTAATTGCGCGTATTGTGATTGCGTCTGTATTTAATACGTTTGAAAGGAAGGTGCTAATCTGCTGCTGCTGTTATTGTGGCAAGGAGGCGACATCCAAAATCAAAGAATATGCAGAGAGAGAGTCTTTATTCTGCTGCATGCTATTTTAAAAATGGTTGCACAAGTTTTATTAAAGGCCACTTTTTCTTTAGTTCTTCGCCTTATATCTTGCAACCTTCTCTTAATGTGCCCCCCTCCACTCGCCCACAAGCAGGCCAAGCCTTTGTGCCAAAACTTTGTATTTTATTGATTACTTATCTTATTGAACGTGAAATCATCCTTCGTAAATTACATTTAATTAAAACCTGTGCTTATTAATCACAAAACACAGGTTAAACATCATGACCAAATCCGCTCCGACCCGCTGTGTCAGTATCAGCGCAGAGACTGCAGCTTCGCCTGAATTATGGTTCTGCGTTAAATCGACGGCCATATGATGGTACCGTCTGTCACACATTTACTGTCAGTGTTTGCTATATAATATATAATATTTGCAATATACTGTGGACATCTGAATAAAAACTTAACTCATAAATAGATGAATCAAAGCGCTCTCCAGCTCTGTGTCTGATTGTCTTTTTCTCCTCAGATCATGCCGAGCACCGCCGGGTCACGCAAACCCGACCAATTCAATATTAAAATCTAATTCGGTCCCGTGGCCCGTTTTTCTATTTCGTATTTTTGATCTGTGCCTAAAATTGAAATATGAAAAACCAGACGTTTTTCCGTTTATTCTATCGCAGGTTTTCTCCGATATTGCGTTTCTTTTGGTAATGTTTAAATTTATTTGCTGTAGTTCATGAATGTGTTTATTTGCCTCTTCCACTAATATCTCTAACTCCAACTCGTCAAATTTCATTTTGCGCTTGTGACTGTGCTTTCCATCCAGACTCTCCATGGCGCAGATCTGCGCTCGCAAACCTTAACGCGCAACAGCTCATTTAAATACTGCTGTTTGCACCTGTTATCAATTGCGCACGCAATCTTAGTTGATCACCCGCAAACCACACGCAAACAGCACGCGCAAACTTTTTCAGTGCACACGCAATTTAGTACTCTTTATTTAGGATCTTAGTAAATCGGGCCCTTAGTTCCTTTAAGGCTTTAAATGCCAGCACATTGCACACCTTCACCATGGAATGTTTTCATAAGTAGTAATTTCCCTTTGGGGATCATATATATATATATATATATATATATATATGTATATATATATATATATATATATATATATATGGGCGATGATTTCACATACTGTACATTCTGTCAGTGGATCTTTTATTACACCATTATAAACGCAGCTCAGTCAGACAAGGTCCAAGGCTTTCCTTACAATAAAACACTTGAGTTTGGCAGCTAGGCTCCAATGTAATGACTCCCTACTTTTAATACAACACATTCATCAGCACTTTTTGCTCCGTCAATAAGTTGCTGATTACAGTGTCGTTAAGTCGCATCTGTTTTATCTTCCGGTGACTGTCACAGGATATGGGATCGGCAAATCAGAGAAGGATAATAATGAAAAGAGCAAATCATGAAGTTTATGTTTATGTTTTCCTCCATTTACATCAGACTACATCAGTTAAATTTACAAACTGATTTAGGGTCTGTAGCAGAAGAACATCTTTGAGGTTATGCTGCTCTTATGGTCTAAAAACATACACAGGATTTCTCACAATGGTCATTTTGGTATCTATAACCCCAGAACAAATTGGGGCCCTAAACGAAATGTTATTTTGACTAACATAAATCAAATCTGGGCCACAAATAAGCATCAATGACATCAAAAGAAATGAACTTCCACAATCCCCCACAAACAACTGAAAGCAGGTCTGAAATCAGAACTCAGTCTGTATTTTGTGGATGCAAAGTCGTCTACAAGGTCATTGTATGACAACTACTGTGCCATTTCTGAGTTGATGCTTATGATAGCCAAGCACACACCCGAAAAAAACCCGAAACACACCCGAAAATAAACCCGAAAAAAAGGAAAATAAACCCGAAAAAAACCGAAACACACCCGAAAATAAACCCGAAAAAAACCGAAACACACCCGAAAATAAACCCGAAACACACCCGAAAATAAACCTGAAAAAACCTGAAACACACCCAAAAATAAACCCGAAAAAACTCGAAACACACCCGAAAATAAACCCGAAAAAACCCGAAACACACCCGAAAATAAACCTGAAAAAACCCGAAAAAACCTGAAACACACCCGAAAATAAACCCGAAAAAACCCGAAACACACCCGAAAATAAACCTGAAAAAACCCGAAAAAACCTGAAACACACCCGAAAATAAACCCGAAAAAACCCGAAACACACCTGAAAATAAACCCGAAAAAACCCGAAACACACCCGAAAATAAACCCCAAAAAAAAACAAAAATAAACCCGAAAAAACCCGAAACACATCCGAAAACAAACCCGAAAAAACCTGAAACACACCCGAAAATAAACCCGAAAAAAACAGAAAAATAAACACGAAAAAACCCGAAACACAATCGTTCTTGTGCCATTGATGAGCGTTGGTACGTTTTGCTGAGCTTGAGTTTGGAAAGCGTCGCTCAGCAGAGGCAACCAACAGTTCCTGCAAATTATTTTCATGAAGAAAAAACATCTCCAGAGCAGTTGTTTGTGGTGGCAGCTCCGGAAGGTTCATGATCTCCATCCATGCATCCATTATCTATACCCGCTTTATCCTTTGCAGGGTCACAGGGGTCTGCTGGAGCCTATCCCAGCTAATTACAGGTGAGAGGCAGGGGTAAACCCTGGACAGGTCGCCAGCAGTGTTGTGCAAGTTCATACTTCTCATGAACTAGTTCAAAGTTCAGTTCACATAGTTTAAAAATGAACTGTTCACGTTCATAGTTCACCATTTTCATTTTGAACTAGTTCAAATTCAGTTAATTTCAATATTTTTAGGTGAGAAGTACGAACTAAACGCCACCCTATCCTAAAACTGTTCAGGACCCTGTCCTGCATATTTTAGATATTTCCCTTCAGAACCCTGATAAAAATGACTATCATTAACAGACTTGTGCAGACCTGGATGACAAGCTGATGACGGCCATTAATTAGAATCAGGTGTGATGATGCAAGGAAACATGTAAAACATGCAGGACAGGGGTCCCGAGGACCAGGGTTGGAGACCCTGCTGTAAACAATCATGCATTGTCCTAGTGGCTTTTCAACTTTATTCAAAGGCTGTAAATCTCCAACAATGTCGTCCATTATCAGTTTTTCTACCTGTTGCAGGTAAATCACCCTGAAGGTGCAGCAGTGGGACTGGGGTCGTTTGGGGCTGTTGGGTCTTCTTGGTCTTTCTGGGAACTTTTTTGATTATTAAGGACTCGCAGATATTTTCTCACACTGGACTGATGCTTTAACTCCACGTGACGTTTCAAATGTGAAGTTTACGAGGCAGATGTTAGGACTTGTTTTCTCAGCGCAGGTGGACATAATTTGCACAGAAAGGTTAGATTTCTACCGTCCGATTCCTTGGGAGACGATGTGTAAAATTCCTGCGGATAATGATAAGCGGATCATCTTCTGACGGCTCACTGACGCTGCGTCTGCAACGTCTCTCTTCACCTGTCAAGCCTGAATTATGGTTCCGCGTTAAATCGACGGCGTAGGGTACGCCGTAGGCTCTGCGTTGGTGTAACGCGGAACCATAAATCAGCCTTCATTCGTAAAGACTGCACCGGGCTCGTCAAGTATTTTAAATGCGCGCGCCGCCTGCTGGTGAAATGAGAAGGATTATTCCTTAATAATTGGACCTAAACAGTGAAGCTGAAAATCACATAATCTGAACAGTTCAAATTCCAGTTCGTGATCTGCAGAATGAACAAGTTCACGTTCAAGTTCTTTATTTGTAAATATGTTGCGTTCAGTTCAACGTTCTCACAGAAATGAACGTGTTCAATGAACGTGTTCATGCACAACACTGGTCGCCAGTCCATGGTAGGGCCACATAGATACAAACAACCAGACACACTCACACATGCGGTCAATTTAGAGTCATCAGTTAACCTAGCATGCATGTTTTTGGACCATGGGAGGAAGCCGGAGTACCTGGAGGGAACCCACGCAAGCACGGGGAGAACATGCAAACTCCACACAGAAAGACCCCCGCCGGGCCTGGGAGTTGAACCGGGGACCTTCTCGCTGTGAGGCAACAGTGCTAACCACAAGCCACCGTGCTGCCCGCTTCATGATCTCCTGGGCCATCAATATCAGACTGTCTTGGTGTATCAAGGTATCCATTGTTTCTGCAAGGTATCCTTGGGCATCCCTTTACACTGGCTGAAATCAAAGCAGTACACCAAATTTGTCCTTAACCTGACTAAATGTCTAAAATTTGTCTTGCAGTGATGTGAGAGCACAGTCACTTCAAGCTTTTTTCAGAGCATCACTCATGGGCTCATCTGCTGCCTCATAGACAAACTGCCTTTTAGTACTCCTCAGCCTCTTCGCTGTTAGTTCTGGCTCTGTGTTTCGGGTCTCACAGAGCTTCTTGGCAGATTCCTGCGCATCAGCAAACCCAGACTGTCTGTACACGGAACGAGAGGTTTTTGCACTTTCAATGAGTTTGACGACAAGTTGCATTGAACTTGACTGAAGCAGCTTGATTGCCTGATTTATGGTGGTCAGAATGTCAAACCAAACAACTGAGCAGATCAAAAACCTGTAGGATGCCACTTCTTCTGGCAGAGCCATAGCCTGTACTTTAGCCGCTGGCTCTTTCATAGTTTGCCTGACCTCAAGGAGAGCATCCCGGATTTCTTTGGGATGTCTGAGAGCGATACTCTGAAGTCTTCTCTCCCATCTAATGTCATTCCAGGACTTCAGTGTCACGATGACATGCTTGGTCAAGATGTTCCATCGCTGTGTGGCTCCTGAGAAAAACTTAAACAGCTTCTGCACATAGCCGAAATAACCTGCAGCATCCTTGGAGGACTGTGCTGAATCTGCTATTACAAGATTCATGGTATGTGCTTGCTTGTACACCTTGGGTCTTCCCTTTCATGTTTGCCCCATTGTCGTAGGACTGTCCTCTGCAAGTTTCGAGTCTGCAGCTCTTCAAATGTATCCAGGATGACATTTGATAGGTTAAGGCCAGTAGTTCCCTCAACTACTTGAGTATTCCTTAACTTCTGGCTTGGGTTTCAATGACAACCTTCAGTACGGCTGACATCTGTTCCTTGTGACTTGCAACTGGGGTGCAGTCGATGATAATTGAATAGTATTTTGCCTCTTGCACACAGGAGACAATGGTTTGCTAGACTTGGTCAGCAATTATCTGTATCCACTCATTTTGTATTCTCTGTCCAAGATAGTGAGAGCGGGAGGGCTCATCTTTTATTCTGGCAAGGTGATTTTCCAACACAGGATCGAACTTTGCTGGCAGCTCAACTTCCTTCAAGAAGTTCCCAATATTTGGCTCATATAAGGTGTTGTCAAGAGTCCCTGAAAGCAAGATTTCTTGAGCCAAGTGACAGAGTAATACCAATAAGCTGTGTGAGGAAATTTCGCCATCTGTTCCTCTGCCTCAATAGTTAGTTCCTGTTCGATTGTCTGTCCCTTCCTCAGACGAATTTCAAGTTCCCTCCATTAAAGTATTGATTTTGTGTGTTCTTGGTTGTTCTCATGATTCTTGAGAGCAGCATTAATATTAGACCAATCACTAAGGCCCTCTGTAGTCAGTTTTATGTCCTGAGCACTACAAATTTTGCAAGCAAAACAACAGACTTGTTGTGTTTTGAATACAGAAGCCAACTGCTTGCTACCTTGTCTCCATTTGCAAGTGACCGGTAGGACAAGCTACCATGAAAACTCGCTACACAAGTTCAACCCATTCGCATCTCATAACTTTGCTGGCCAAAGAGCAGGATCAACTGGTTGTGCACGTGGAGTGGCATCTGTACCTGTAAATATGCTGCTTGACAGAGGCGTCTCGGAGATTTGCGCGAGGCCCTGTGCGAAATGGCCGGGGGGGGTTTCAAATTTTTGGCTTTTTCGGGTCGTATCGGGTGTCTATATGCGCAATTTTAACTCTCCAATTAGCAAAATACTGGATACCTTCCCCTGCCTCATCATCATTTGGCTTGCCTCAACGCGGGGCCCCACGGCTGCTTGAGACCCGGTCTGATCGGTGATTTTTGTAACAAATTTATCAAACGAGCCTTTCAGAGAGGCATTAAACTCTTCCATTTTCTTTCGTTTTTTTCTTTTTTCATGCCCTAATGGAAATTTCCTGAATCTGTCTCGTTCTCTCGACATTGTGTGACTGTTTCTTCCAACTCCCCCCGTCTGGATCAGAGCAGCTTGTGTCTGCGCTTGGTCTGATCAGTTGTATTGAACAACAGACACGCGCATCATTGCACATATTTATTGATATGCACAGACTAGTACACATTTAGGTCTGTAATGGAACGTGACTGTTGATTATTTATAAGGGAAAAAACTGAGAAAAAAAAAGAGAAAAACAAAACGGCCCATAGCGCGAGGCCCCGTGCGGTTGCACGGTTCGCACACCCCTTGCGGCGGCCCTGCTGCTTGATGGCCCTGGTGATGTTCCGCCAAATTTCAACATTGCCCCTGTAATGGTAAGACATCCATACAAGCAATGGATAATGTAAATACTAGCCTCAAAAAGATTCTAAAGCATTTAATGCAAATACAACTACTACTATAGACTATAATACAAATACTACCACCACCACCGGGCTGGTAGAACTACTATTTCTACTAATAATTAACAAAAACTACTCCTATTGCTAGCTGTTATTATATTATTGTTGTTTGTTACAACCCTCATGGGGGTGCAACATACCAACGACCAAGGAATGAAGACAATATGATATTAGGATGATTAAATTATGTTTATTAAAAGTCTTGGAGAAGAGGATTTTAGCTGCTTTTACCTGTGGGGGAGGAAGACACAAATGGTTGTGCCAGATAAATGAAATAAATAGAACAAAACTGCATCCAACTACCCACTAACTACTTATGGACAAATCAAATAACAAAAGACCTAACTAACTGATCTAAAACAAGATGCGCAAAAACAGATAAAGTGGATGGCACCAACCGCTACACCTAGTGTGCTAAACATGGTATATTCTAAGGAAGTGGTCGGCAACTGGCGGCCCACGGGCCAAAATTGGCCCTTCTCCAATAATATCTGGCCCGCCAGATGACATTGAAAATCTGATAATAAATATATATATATATATATATATATATATATATATATATATATATATTTTATTATTATCATTTACGACAATTTCATAGAGAATTCAAAGCCTTTATTTAGAAAAGATAAAATAAAAGTAGAATCTTCATGATTCCGGACGCACACAATTCTGTATAGTTCCCTGTCACCTGTAGCATAGGGGGGCCTTAATTAGAGGTGCACACAAATATTCAGGAGTGACGTAGGCACAGACACCCGGCAAAACTCCTGAAGCTGTTGAAATGGTAAGACGTATGTGTCGGTGCTCTTCGTTTTATGCAAGCTAGCTTGCTTTAAAGTCATTTGTTGTGGTTTAAACTGTGAAAAATACAACAGATAACTTACCTTGAGTTTTGCTGTTGGTCTTATAAATAAATTGTAAAACGTCCATTATATGTGTAAACATACGTCGGAAAATCCGCCTCATTTGCATATCCTCTCACTGGCTTCAGCAGACAGAGACCTGCTGCTCCGTGTGCACGTACTGACTGTCCCCTGTGCTACTGTTCTTAGGTGCGTCATGGGTTTTTCATGTGTTTAATGTCGTTCTGTGTATTTTAAAGGACTGCATTTGTTAGTAGCTTGGCAGAAAATAATATTATTATCACCAAGTTACTTATAAGCGGTTTCATAACGCAGCCACAGAGTAGCGCTAAAGCAGTAATAACACACTAATAACAGTCTGTAGCAAATTCAAGTTACTTTATTTAAACTAATGACTTTCTTAAATTACTTTTTTGTAGAAGATATAATAGTATAATAATACTAGTAGCCTATAGATAAGGGAAAAAAAGTTTTGTTTAGTAGAAAAAAAAACATGTTTGGCCTGATTGATGTGATGTTCTGGCCCACCGTTCAGTTGCTCCGAAAAAATTTGGCCCGAGGCCAAACTTACTTGCCGACCCCTGTTCTAAGGGCAAGAATGTATACGGTACCCAAGACTATCTAGTCCACATACCTCCGTCCACGTACCTCAGAGCAGCATCCAGCACAGTCAAGACAGGCACCAGAAAGGCTGCGAGCGATGTTTAAGTGAGCCCTCATCCTTCGTCACAGTCTCACAAGTAAGCTGCTTTTGATATTGCTCCCAGGTGCAGCCTATCAGGTAATCAGATTACCACAGCACTTCCCAATCAGCTCCAACAATGGACCCCTGAGGAAGATGTGCAAAATGTCTGCACATAACATTGTTGTTGATTTATTATTATGCACAGACTAGTCTTAAGAAAACCGAATTCAGGATCAAATAGACTGATATTTCAAACTTCACATTCAAGTTTAGTTCCCTCTGTCAAAAATGCATCAGTTACACTTGTTTCAATCAGTATTTCTCTGTAATGTCTCCTCAAAAGATGAATGTAGTGAATTAAATTCCCCAACCGATGGTGACATTTATCCCCTTAAAAATAATCAAAAACTTCTTAATAACATACATCCATATATAAAACTTTAGCCAATTATATATTGGCTAAATGTTATAGCTTATATACGACCAACTGGTCATTTTACCATCCTTTTTCAACAGAGGTGAATGCAGAGGGCGTTAACGAGGCATTCAATAAATGTTCATCAGGCCGCTGGAGAAACACAATCCTCCAGTCTAGACAGAGATGCAGATCTAATGAGCGGCAGCTCAGGTGTTTGTGCCACAAAGTTTTATTTCAACAACAACCCACCTTCCAGAAGCACGACTTTCCTTGTGTTTTGCCTTTTTTTCCTCTCTTGCTCATTCCTGACTTGTGGTGTCTTTTGGATGACATGTTGAACTCTTACCTTCTGTAGTCCAGCAAGAGCCTCCCTGCACGCGCCGCCCTCTGATTGGTCAGACGTTGAGTGCTGCCAATCATTGGCCATCATCTCTTTTCCCTCACGTTAGCGCATATGCGCATCCAGCCCGGTGCAAAATGTGGCCCCCGTTGGAAGATGAGGCCCAACGCACATGTTCTGCATTTAGGTTTTCTGCCACTTAGTCCAGCTGCAACATGGCAGAGTTCAACCTGGCCAACATAGGCGAGATCTTTGATTCCACCAGCAGCCAGTCCCGTCTACGCAACCACACCAAGCCATGTCAGCCATTAAAGTCTCATGCCTTGCTTTGGAGTTTAAGGTCTGGTTTTGGGTTTGGTTTAAGCCCAGGACACACCAAACCGACTTCCCCTGCTGTCGGCTGACTGCTGTGTCGCCTCGTGTTGCCTGTGTCGGGCTGGGTCGGGCTCAAAAACAAGCACTAGATACACCGCAAATACGACACCCGACGGCCAACTAGCACGTACGTTCTGCGCATGCATGAGAGGTAATTCCCCTCCATACCAGCAGGGAGCGGTAGTCTGTATTCAGGGGCTCAAGGAGGAGGACAGCGCTTTTTTTTTCAAAGCTTTATTGAGAAAACACAAGTGCAATACAAAACCATCTGCAGCTCTGTGGAGAATTACCGCTGGCTGAAATAAATCATTTAGGAAGATAAATGTTGGTTTAATAGATGAAATCTAACAGTTGTAGCTACGCCTGTTAAGAAATTTGCTCCGAAAATTTTGGGATTTCTGCCTGCCGGCTCCGGAGCTGATTTATGGTTCCGTGTTAAATTGAACAAGAGCCTACGGCGTAGGGTACGGCGTACGGCGCGCGCGCCGCCGCGTAACCTACGCCGTAGACTCTGCGTTGGTGTAACGCGGAACCATAAATCAGTCTTTATTCTGGCGAGGTTTGAAAAAGACTTCGCAATAACGGGAAAGCGAGTGATTATATACATTCACTGAGTGAATATTATGAAAGTAAAATATATATTTCTCGCTAGAAATGTAATCAAAACATTATGCAGAAACTAACTCAAAATATTTATTATTATTATTGAATATTTTATTCACTAAAAAATAAGAAATGTCCGCCATGTTTTTTTTTTTTTAATCAGTCCGCAAATGACGACGAAAAACATTCTGGGAAATTCTGGGAACAGCCAATCACAGAGTGAGCTGTTGACCGACGTCCCGACGCCGATTCGACTTGTCGAATCGGCTGAAAAGCTCCCGACGGTAGGCCGACCTGTGGCGACGTGCGGGACACACCGGGGAAACTATGCCGACAGACGCACCGACGCTCATCGACGGCCGACGGCCGAAAATCAGCTTGGTGTGTCAGGGCCTTTAGGGTTTGGATGTACAAAGTGAAAAGAGGAAAGGTGGTTCAGTTTTTCAAGGTACTATAACAGTGCAAGTCAGGGAAGAATTAATGGCTTTGCCATCTTTTTCTGCACCCAGACTCCATCCCCTAAACCAGCTGCTACGGACAGAAGTATAAAGACATGATTAGAAAGGGAGTTGTTGTTCTACATCTCTCTGGTATAGCATGTTTATAGCCTCTGGTTATAGTCATTTTCCTAAGATCTCAGAAAATGGTATCAACCTTTGAAAAAAGGGCATAAAATGTCACTTTTAACCGAACCAGTGGCAGTGAGTCAGAATTTAACCTTAATTTAACCACTCAGGTTCAGTGGATGAAAACCACTTGCCAATTATTGACATTGATTTAACATTTCTAGTATCTGAGTTTATAACTAAAAGCATTACTACAAAGTACAGTAGCGTTTTGAAAGATATGCCCTGTTATTTTATGTAAAAGAGGCTAAATGCAGTACATTATTCAGCAGCAACGGGTTAAATAAGAGGTGAAGGAGCATTTACTCAACAGTTAAAGGGTAATTTGTCATTCCCCCTCCCTGTGGGGTCTTCATAGTGGTAAAAACTGCAGGACAGAAAGCACAATTACCTTGTTTTTCTTGTTCTAAGAAAAATGATCCACGTTCCGTGAAACCCCATTGTAACGGGTCTAATTGGCACAACGAGCATTCAATGACAAACGCTGTGACCGCTGCTTTTAATCTAAAAGCCTATTTTCTGAATAAGCATTTTCTCTTGTGTGGGTTTTACAAGGAATGTTGTTTGCATTGCTCCACCTAAGTGAGTAAACAAGCCCCTTTTCATTATAACGTCTGCAGTGAGACACAAATAATACAGCAAAAACAGAACAGAAAAAATGAAAGTCTGGTCTTCAGAGTGAGCCCCAAAGGGACTCCGTGAAAACATGAAACAAGTTCTCATTCAGATGAATTTATCATTATGATGAAATATGAATTCAAAAGGAGATAAGTTGATATCAATGTCAAATACAAGTAAAGAAAACATCTTTCCAAGGTTCATCTGGAGAAAAAAAAGACATGGTGGCCGGTGAGGGTGATTTTCAGTTCACAACCAATTAATTTCATTTCTAAGTCTAACTGAAGGCACAGACAGGTGTTTGAAGAAAAACAAGAAAATCGTTATCATAGGAATTTACTTTGAATGTCAGCGGTAATTAAGGGTGGTTTCATTTCAGACTCTAAATGTTCCTGAAGCACCGAGGAGTCTTTGATGATACAGTGGGAGGACGGAGCCACTTTGACAGGGAGGCAAAAGTGCTCGGAATTCAGCATTCGCACACATTTTCCAACCAGCACAAGCACGCTTACATAACTCATAACACAGGCTAATAAACACTATTTTGACATTTAAAACCACCATCTTTGTCTTTAATAGTTATCAAATATCATGTTACTTTTGCTTTAATTATCACATTTTTTAGGAAAAATTCAAAAAAGTGCCTTTAAAAGCAACCAATTACAATATACTAAGAGAAAGAAAAAGTCGCAATCATAATGGCAGGTTAGAAAAAAAAAAATCGAGGTGCCACTTTCTTGAAATGAAAATAAGAAGCTGTCAAATTAAAAAGCAGCAAAGTAAGTACAGTAGTTATGAGTCACTGTATTCCGAACGGAGCCACTTCAAGGCAAAAGATGAAAGAGGAAACAAGACAGGCGGCTGAAAAAGAGACATTTAAACTACCGTCGCTGAGAGGGCAAGAAATAAAGTACAAGAACTCTCTGAAATATTACGCAATAAAACAAATACGAACAGACATCAGAAATGCTTATCGACTGGGAAACAGTTTCCTTCTGCAGGGCGTCCACAGGTCTTAAAAAGCCTGCAATATAAACATCCGACTCTGAGGCTTTGAAAATATCTCCAATATCTGAAGAAATGATGTGCCAGGTCTTAAATATGTCACTGTTTACTGAATGTTATCTTTGCCTTTGTGTTTTACTTTATGTCCACGGTCCAAATGTGTCTTTCAGCAGCAGAACTACAAAGGTCAACACAATGTTCACTTTCCTGCCTGTTTCCCAGCTGTTGCAGTAAAATACTCTCTTTTCAATACAGGACTGTCTCAGAAAATTTGAATATTGTGATAAAGTCCTTTTATTTTCTGTAATGCAAAAATGTCATACATTCTGGATTCATTACAAATCAATTGAAATATTGCAAGCCTTTTATTATTTTAATATTGCTGGTCATGGCTTACAGCAGTGGTCGGCAACTGGCGGCCCGCGGGCTAAAATTGGCCCGTCTCCAATAATATCTGGCCCGCCAGATGACATTGAAAATCTGATAAATATATATATATATATTTTTTTTTTTAATTATTATTTACTATCACAAAAACGACAATTTCATAGAGAATTCAAAGCCTTTATTTAGAAAAGATAAAATAAAAGTAGAATCTTCATGATTCCGGACGCACACAATTCTGTATAGTTCCCCGTCACCTGTAGCATAGTGGGGCCTTAATTAGAGGTGCACACAAATATTCAGGAGTGACGTAGGCACAGACTCCCGGCAAAACTCCTGAAGCTGTTGAAATGGTAAGACGTATGTGTCGGTGCTCTTCGTTTTATGCAAGCTAGCTTGCTTTAAAGTGATTTGTTGTGGTTTAAACTGTGAAAAATACAACTGATAACTTACCTTGAGTTTTGCTGTTGGTCTTTTAAATGGTAAAACGTCCATTATATGTGTAAAAATACGTCGGAAAATCCGCCTCATTTGCATATCCTCTCACTCCTTCAGGAGACAGAGCTGCTGCTCCGTGTACTGACTGTCCGCTGTGCTGCTGTTCATATCATGGGTTTTTCATGTGTTTAATGTCGTTCTGTGTATTTTAAAGAAGGACTGCATTTGTTAGTAGCTTGGCAGAAAATAATATTATTATCACCAAGTTACTTATAAGCGGTTTCATAACGCAGCCACAGAGTAGCGTTAATGCAGTAATAACACACTAATTACTAATAGCAAATTCAAGTTACTTTATTTCAACTAATGACTTTCTTAAATTACTTTTTTGTACAAGATATAATAGTATAATAATACTAGTAGCCTATACATAAGGGGAAAAAAGTTTTATTTAGTAGGAAAATAGTTCGCCTGATTGATGTGATGTTTTGTTTATTTATTTAGCAATATAATATGTTCTGGCCCACCATTCAGTTGCTCCGAAAAAAATTGGCCCAAGGCCAAACTTACTTGCCGACCCCTGGCTTACAGTTTAAGAAAACTCAAATATCCTATTCAAAAAATTAGAATATTCTGGGAATCTTAATCTTTTTTTTTGTATAGATATCTTTATTGAGGGCAATAAGATAAGATAATAAGATTTACAATAACAATATAACTATCAATATTCCCCCCCCCCCTTTCTTACTTTTCATAACATTAATTAAACCAAAATAAATAAATAATAAGAGAAAAAAAATAAGAAAAAGAAAATAAATAAATAAATAAATAAGTAAATAAAAATAAATACAACAACACACCCCTCTCCCCTCAAATATCATATCTCAAAAAATGTAAATATTCTGGGAATCTTAATCTTAAACTGTAAACCATAATCAGCAATATTAAAATAATAAAAGGCTTGCAATATTTCAGTTGATTTGTAATAAATCCAGAATGTATGACATTTTTGTTTTTTTTAATTGCATTACAGAAAATAAAGAACTTTATCACAGTATTCTAATTTTCTGAGACAGTCCTGTATGCTTGATTTTATTTTTAATCTCTGTCTCTGGCTCAGCGCCACCAGTAAAGGCTGGATCGTCTCAAACCTGGGGAGGTTCTGTCCCCACGAAGCCAGTCCAGGCTCCAGTCCCAGTCTGCGGTCCTTGCCCCCCCCCCCCATTTAATGCATTTATTGACTAACAAGTTTCAATAGAGGCCACAAGAGCCACAAAATCTTAATGAACTGAAAAATAAAAAACAGCAGACACCAGTGACTTTGAAGTACTTTGCACTTTGTGAAGTTGTAAAGCTCCAAAGTTGGCAGTCTTCAGGGAACAGCAAACACCTCGCTGCACCGGTCGGGAAAGTCGCCCGTCCTGACCCCGTCTAGAGGAGAGCTGAGGTCAGCGTGGTTCCAGCCGAAGGCCTGCCGATCTCTGAAACAGGTCTCCATACGTTGTCTGCTGTCAGCTGACACGATGCAAACACTGAAACACAGAACACACAGTTCATCAAATGTTATTTCAGGCCTTTTTTCCGCTTGGACTTGAAATTAGACTTGTTTAAAACCTGGTTGTAGCAAGCTCGTTGCCACTGGAGCCGACCGACAGGACAGAGGACACAGGGCTTAGTGCAGGAAACGTTTTTATTCTCGTTCACTGCAGACACACGTGCACCAGCACCTTCAGCAGAGACCTCTTGCTGCTGTGCAGACACTGTTTATGTAGCCAGGCAGGGTGGAGAGGTTGATTGGGCACACCTATGCCCAATCAACTGAGTGGCTGCTCCTCCACCCTGCCACACTGGTCTACTACCAAAATCTCTGCAGGAAGATTTTTGCGTAATTTGGGGTCAAATTGACCCTCCAAAGTTTGACCCGAAATGCATAGAAAACTATGCTATCATCATATCAGTTCATCTATCTTCTCCTTCTTTGAGCAACAGTATGCCAACCCAATTGCCCTTCCTGACACTTCCCTCTGCATTTACCTGGGCTTGGGGACAGGTATGATGGTGGAGGTTTTAAAGCAGGCTGGCACATGGCATGTCTCCAGGGAGGTGTTAAAGATGTACGTGAACACCGGAGACAGCTGATCGGCACAGTGCTTCAGGGTGGATGGGGGGACAGAGTCCAGTCCTGCTGCTTTGCGGGGGTTCAGTCTTTTGAATGTCTTATTGACGTCCCTCTCCAGGATAGAGAGGGGCATCGCAGTGGTGTGGGGGGATGAGAATGGGGCCTCTGGGGTATGACGTGGTACGCGAGCTACGTTGGAGTTGGTCGTGAGTGCGAATGGACACGAATGCAGGGTCGAACAGCAAATATATTCGCCTCCATAAACTTCCGACTCATATTGGTCTGGACAGGATGAAGCAGGTCTCTTTGAAACTTGTGTATGATCTGTTGGGACCTGGATTGCTTTTCTGGATTTCCATTTGAAGTCTGGGCTACGGACGGTCTAATGGTTAATTATTTCCACCCTGACACCCCCCATCGACTCATATACATCGGTGTGCATCTTTATGAATTCAATTAGGCACAGACTGAATCCACTCAAGGTTCAGATTTCTGCTGAAGATGCATTTTCTTTGGTGAGGGCACTATATTTACCGACACTAATGGGACGATTAATGGGCCAGCCATTGTTCAGGGGAAAGAGTGTACTTTATTGATGTTGTCTACAACAATAATAGATGTGCAAAAAGTGACACAGGGAAATTATTTCATTAGATGACAAACATAAAACATTGATGTTTCATCTGCTGAACAAAGTGCAGTTGGGAAGTTAAAGCAAGGTTGTTCCACACGGCTCGGTTTAGTCGTTCATTTGCATTCAAACATTGATCAACAATAAAATATGTGGATGCAAACAGTGTTGTGTTTGTCCATCGTCCCAACTTCACTATCCCTAGTAAAGTGATCATTTATCACTTCAGTAATAAAGAAGCTGAGGTTCCCCCCGATCAATACGGCCATCATGCTGTTACTTATTTTTCAGAGTAATTCCAGTTGTAGTTCATTCTGGTGTGTTTTTTTATTAATGTGGTTAATGCGGCTCTATGGGTCAGACTATAAATGAGGAGTCAAACGAATATATGAGCACGACTAGCGCGGCCTCACAAGAACCTGATTGTTACACAAATCATTTTAAATATCTGTTTTCAAGTCTGAATTAATGTTTGCAAAGAAAATTAGCTGCTTGGACCGTAGCGTTTTTGTCAGCTGCATCAGGGACGTCGACGCAACTCGTCAGCTCATCTGAGTCCTGCCCCGAGTTGGATCATGAGGTTGAGAGGTTCGGTTTAGACATTATTAATTCCATCTGTCTAATTTTGTGCCAAAAACTAAGAAAACACAGCTCTGTCCTGGGCGTTGGGCACCAGGGCTCTGGCTGTGCCTGGTGCTTTCTGGCTGGGGGGGGGGGATCCCCTCATCCCCCTCAACTCCAGTACTGCCAGTAACCAATAGTTACCAATAGTAAATGCTAAGAAAAACACAAAAAATACATGCCTTTTTTTCTCTAAGTATTTTTTTAATACTTTAAATCAGGGGTTCTTAACCTTTCTGACCTTGGGGCCCAATTTTTTCAGTACAGAGTGGCCCGGGGCCCATTAAATATAAACACTGTATAGCAGGGGTATTCAACTAAAACATTTAGAGAAAATTTACTCAAGCGAAGGTCCAGAACATCATAATATATATATATATATATATATATATATATATATATATATATATATATATATATATGTGTGTGTGTGTGTGTATATATTCAAGTAGCCTCATAGTTGTATCAACATCTGCATCTGACTGTTATATTAAAAAAAGTACATATTTGCCAATTAACATGTTTAACTTGAATTAAACATATTTTTTCTCTTAAAAATAAAGTAGATTTTATTTTATTTTTCAAATGCTATCTTATTTTATTTCTCTACCAGCAGTTTGAATTTCCCCTTTTCTTTGTTAATTGTCTCAACACATTTTTATACTAAATGAATATAAACACATGTTAACAATTTAACAGTTTTGCAGTTTTTCTTTCTTCCCCTCTTATAATCTTATGCCCTCACTTTCTGTTGTTCAGTGAGAGAACTGAGCTCTAACTTCTCCTGTCAGGATTTAAATCTGGGCTGGATGGTGTCAGGTTCTCATATGCATGTAAAGGTGCTCATTGATGAGCCTGAAACGATATTTAGTTTTAATTATGTTCACTGTGGAGAAAGCTGCTTCACAGCTGTATCTGGACCCAAATATGGGCAGGATGTTTTAAGATGGTCAGTTTATTTTTCTGTGACTTCAGTTCAGACTTGAGTGGATATGTTTGATGAAAAACTTTGTTTTGTTTCAGTGGCGTTTCACTTTCGCACTTTGAACGCCACGGTCTCTGAACGTATGAGACACTGGTTTTGTCCCAGTGGGAAGACTGAACAGGATGAATCTGTCCATTCCGGGTTGCATATTTAAAAATACAGCGAGGACAAAACTTAGTTTGATTTTACTTTAAGTTATTTACATTAATAAGTTGTCAGGACTCAGTGTGTCGGGTTTCATCCGAGCCTGATCAGCTGCGACGTGCACAGCCCGCACCGCAGCTCTCTGGTCGCGCTGCAGCAGTTACTTTCCGATGCTTTTTCGAAAGCCCGAACAGTCCAGTCCAGCAGACACGACAGCCCACGCATCTACATCTACCATCCTTCAGCAGTAACGACGGAGCCCACCGCCCGAGCGGCAGCCTCAGCCGACCTCCCCGGCCGCGGGGACGCGTCGGGATAAATGAGCACGCCGTGCTCGCTCGCTCTGGGCGCAGACCCAAGTAATCGATCCCTGATCCTGGCGGATCTAAACCTACTCTGTGCAAAATGAAGGATTTTCTCTGTAAAGACACACCATTTATCTTACTATTACACGTACAGCTAGCTGAGGGTCTTCTCCTCATTTGGTCGGGAGTTGCTATGCAGTCCCGCGGCCCTCGCGGCCCACACGTACAAAACTGAATTTTTTTTGGCGGCCCACTAGATGGCGCTCGCGGCCCAAGTGTGGGCCGCGGCCCTATGGTTAAGAATCACTGCTTTAAATGCTTCATTTACACCTCATTCTGATTTAAATTGATAACAGGCTTTGTGAATCCAACAGTTGGGAGCAGACATCATGACGTGCCTTAAGATCAAACCCTATTTACAAGTTTACTCTGACACAGAAGGCTTTGCTGCGTATGGTGCCACTGAAAATCAGAGTGATCTTGAACATGCAAAACACAAAAAACAAAACACCAAATACAAAAGACAGTAACCACTTTGGAATGCTGCCATTTGTTCTCATGAAAGCTACGCTAACACTGAAGAAGCCCAACGGTGACAAGTTTCAGTTGTAGTTCAGCTCAATCTCCCTGCTAACATGTCTTAAAGTGTGCAACTGTAAGACATTATAATTTTCAGATTCTACCCATATTCTCAGCTTAAAGCAGCACTACGTAACCTTTCCACCTTAATCTAATATTTCATCATCAGCATTGTGATGGAACATCAACTTCCAACAGGTTTAATGAACCTCTGTCATGGTCTGAGGGGTCTGTATCGCCTTCACTGGCACTATGTAACTTTGAGGAGCATGGTAGGAACCCTGCCACACTACTGGTAAAGCACTACCGCTTTTGTCCAAAGGAGACGCCAAACTCAACAAAAGCTGAAAGTTACATTGTGCTGCTTTAAAGGAGCTTGAGGCCGGATTGTGGCAAGATTTATGAAAAAAATCCGTATACGTTTTAATTTTTCTAGTAATAATGTCAGATGAAGCGTTCCAAACCCAAAAGAATGATTCCTCTAGTGTATCTCTCCTTTGCCTTGAACAGGCTGTGTGCTGCAAAATGTGCTGCAATTCGGTCCCGAATTTCCCGCGCTGTCCTGTGGATGTGACGTCACATGACGCTGCATGCGCATTCTCCCCGTTCTCCCATGCCGGCTTCACTGTTGGCTGCAGTACCCCCAACGGCCGTCGTGGAGAAGGGTGGCGCTAGAGAGTCTCATTTCTTAAAAGGAGCCTCATGCTCCTTTAACTGAAATAAAAATATAAACTAAAATTAAAAAAAACTAAGTCAGATTAAAACAAACACATTTTTCAAAACTAAAACTACTGATGGGCTTGTTAAACTAATTAAACCTAAAGTGAAATAATCAAACTGAGACCCCGTCCACACGTAGCCGGGTATTTTTCAAACCGAATATTTCCCCCCCTCCGTTTATAAAATACTTTGTATCCACATTACATCGTTTAAAAAAAAAAACCCTTCCACACATACAGTAACCGAAGATCTGCGTTTTCGACCACATTCATAAGCATTCTAACCTGTAGGTGGCGTCGACGATTACAGCGAGGTTCACGCCTAGGTGGAGTGTCTAAGAGGTGGTAAATGACCGACCGCAATCCGTGGCCTGCTCTTGGAGCAGGAGTTGGGCTTGTAAAATAAAAGAAGTAAACAACGCCCGCACAATAATTAGAACCACCGCAGTTTTCAAGGCATTCATGCTTCTGTAGTTCTGTAGTAATAACAAAGGTCGCACGTTAGACGTCAGAGCAGATTTGTTGTTTTGGAGCATAATGTGACGTTCGAAAACGCAAAACTCCGGTTGTGTGTGTCTACACGCATCTACATAAACAGAGTTTTCAAAAATCTTCACTTTGCCCAGAGTTTTTTTAAACCTTCATTTATTTGCGTTTTCATGTGGATGACAGGTCCAAACGTAGGAAAATATCTTCGGTTTAGCAGATACCGGCTACGTGTGGACGGGGTCTGAGTGTAAAACTGTTCAAAAATCCAAAACGATTATAACTCTTGTCGGGACCAAACACGGGCCGGTACTCTAACGTGTGCGGATTGTGTGTTTTTTCAATGTCTTACTCTTAAAAGCGGTGCAAGCTGCCTTAAAATCTGGACTTTTTGCTCACAACTTCTTCTTCTCTTTGCTTCAAAGAGCACAGGAGCGATTTTAAATTAAAACCTATACCTATTTGTCCAACTAATACGTTTCCAGTGTTTACAGAGAATCTGAGGGGTCTCTTATTCCTCATAGTCAAGACGAGACTGGATTGTCGTAAAACAAGTTGTAAGTGGTGTATGTGGCTGTAGCTCCATGAAAAACCTTTCCCAAAGTCACGCAAGGCAAGACGAGTTTATTTGTATAACACAATCCAACAACAAGGTGATTCAAAGTGCAGCAGCAAAGCCCCCCCGTCCCCCCCCCCCCCCTACGAGGCTCAGTGAGTTACTGAAGGCAGTCATTGATCGGGGGACTACAGATCACAGGTATCTAGTGTTGGCGGTTGCTTTGCTCTTTACATCCTAAAATCCCCTGGGATTTTCTTGTATCAGTTAATTGTTCTTCCACAGATCAGAGCAGACTCCCTTTGTTGTGAAGCTGCATCAGGAAAACAAAAGAAAACAAAAAAGAAAGAAAAGAAATCATTGCCTTTAGTATTTAAAAGGATAATTAAGGTGTGTTACAAGCAGTACTGGAGTTGATGGGGATGAGGGGGGACGGCATCCCCCCCTGAAATAAAAACGGTCCAAATCATCCCCCCTGAAATAAAAACGGTCCAAATCATCCCCCTGGAAATAAAAACGGTCCAAATCATCCCCCCTGAAATAAAAACGGTCCAAATCATCCCCCCTGAAATAAAAACGGTCCAAATCATCCCCCCTGAAATAAAAACGGTCCAAATCATCCCCCCTGTAAAACTGCCATCCCTCCTTTCCATCCCTTATGTCATTTCATCAATGAATGTGGTTTTACTGCTATTTCAACATTTAGAGTCATCACCAGAAAAATAACTTATTTGACAATTTTCACCTGTTTCAAGTAAATTTTCACTTGAAATAAGTAGAAAAATCTGCCAGTGGAACAGGATTTATCTTCTTATTACAAGCAAAAAAATCTTGTTCCACTGTCAGATTTTTCTACTTATTTCAATTGAAAATCTACTTGAAACAGGTGAAAATTGTTGTTTTTTCCAGTGATGAGTCTTGTTTTAAGTGTATTGAGATTTTTTTACTAAAATGAGACATTTTAACTAGAAATAAGACGAATATTCTTGTTAAGATTGTGAGTTTTTGCAGTGATCCATGTTACTTATCCTGTGAAGGACAGAGTCATATTGATAAGTTCAGAAAAGTGTTTTTTATTGTTGTGTTTTGATGTATTTGATGTAAGCCCAGTGGATATTTAAAGCTTACAGAAGGCTGCATTTAACTGCTGCTATGTCATTCCTGCAGTATTTCTGCAGGTGTTTTGGTCACTGCTATTATTTGTAATATATTATATTATTTGTAATCAGCACAAATGATCTGTCCCCATATGATAAAATCCACCATCCCCCCTGATCTTTTTTTACAACTCGAGTACTCTGAAGGAGCAGCCGGTCCACTGAAAAACTGCTGCGACTCCTGCCCGAGAGCCGGGAGTGAGAATGAGTTAGGTCACTTTAAAATAGATGCTAACACACCCTGAGCTTCTCATCTGCATAGTGTCTGCTAGATTATCTCTCCTTGCAGCCACCTCACATTGCATTAAACACAAAATTAAGAAATTCTTCTTTTTTTCGGGGAAATTCTCTCTCATTTCATGAATGACAGCATTAGTTTGTCAGCGTTTTGATGCTCTCTTCAGGCTGGGATTAAACCGAGGGATTAGATGTTACATTCAGTGGCTGTGACTTTAAATCCCTTTTACCTCTAGGTTAAAATGAAGGGCTTCACCACGGGTTGCACCACAGACATTTTATGCAGCGCCACTAAATTCATGTGACATTTTGGGCCAATTCAAAAACAACAACAAGGGTTGGGATGAGGGTTTGCTCAAATACATCACAGCTCTCACTACAATCATTTTTTACACTGCAAAAACTCAAAATCTTAACAAGAATATTTGTCTTATTTCTAGTTAAAATGTCTCATTTTTAGTAAAAAAAATCTCATTACACTTAAAACAAGACTCATCACTGGAAAAAACAACAATTTTCACCTGTTTCAAGTAGATTTTCACTTGAAAAAAGTAGAAAAATCTGCAACTGGAACAAGATTTTTTTGCTTGTAATGAGAAGATAAATCTTGTCCCACTGGCAGATTTTTCTACTTATTTCAAGTAAAAAAGTTATTTTTCTGGTTATGACTCTTGTTTTAAGTGTAATGAGATTTTTTTGACAAAAAATTAGACATTTTAACTAGAAATAAGAAAAATATTCCTGGTAAGATTTTGAGTTTTTGCAGTGTAGATTTTGTACAAGATTTTGTACAAGGACTGAATAAAACTCACTTTGTCGGGATAAAACACGGTTAGACGTGACAATACATATACATATATATATATATATATATATATATATATATATATATATATATATATATATATATCAATAAAATAAATATATATGATATATTAAAAGATATATGACATTTAAAATGCATATATATATATATATATATATATATATATATATATATATATATATATATTTCTTATTTTTTTAATATATGATATATTAAATATATATTATATAATTATATATACAATATATATATATATTTTTTTCATATGATATAAAAGATATATGATATATACTTTATATTAAAAATGCATATATATATATATATATATATATATATATATATATATATATACATATATATATATATATATATATATATATATATATATATATATATATACACAGTATATGCCTTAGGTTCTTACCAACATGGTATTAACCATTAATATTTATGCAGACAAAAAATTTTAAAATAAATAAAAAGTAAAATAAAATAAAGTTAGAAAACAGAAAGCAGTGATGCATCGTTCTGTCCTACTGCTCGGGTACCCTGCCATCCCCACAAACTAGATTTGGAGCATTAGCATGATAAAAGATATGCAAGTGTGCACACATGAGCTCAGAGGCTCTAAAGTGGAATCGCTCTGGTCACATGGAAGACTTTCTGCCATCCTTTAGTACTTTTATATTAGCACTGTTTGGCGAAGGCGTTTCCCGATCAATCATACCTGTTCCGTTAGGGCCGAGGGTGCCGGCTCCGTCGGGCCAGCGGGCTCTGCAGGTGCATCTGTTTCTGTTTCCTTTTATTCTCTGTGTAATTTATTCAGCCAGATTCATCCAGTGCCCTTTACAGTGACAGTGTAATATCTGTGATGTAGACCTCTCCTCACACTCGCAGATTAACACAAATGGCTTCAAGCCGTAAACAGTAAAAAGGACACAATCTTCCCTTTTTATGAATTTAAAACTGCGTGGCGTACAACAGCCTCTTGAAAGTGACTAAACAGCAGTAATGGCAGCCAATAACATGTCAGAGTGACATGACTTGCTCGCCTGATATCAAGAAAAAACCTGCAGGATAAATGGAGCCGGACAGACATCTTAGATGCTGCGGATCGCTGCATCCTGCTTGATTTATTGCCAGCAACTTTTAAATTGCTATGATCATAGCCGAGATAAAACCCACCCAGCAGATTATGGCCATCCTAATCGTAACAAATGTTCGAGGGTACTCTCCGTTCCTTCACGTTAGGTCATCTGTAAAAGTAAAGAAATGGGTGTACGCCTGCGATGAATGTGCTGCTGATGAGCTTTCTTTAATCAATCCCGTCCGCCGGTCCATCCATCACCAGCAGACGCCTCTTAAAGTCCTGACGGCCCCCAGAGCGAGGCCGCTGTTTAACCTCAGGTCCTGCTGTTTAAAGCCTCTGCTGGATAGAATTAGCAGCATGGACAACCTGTTCCTCACCGCCATTACCTGTCTCTGTCATGTCTCGCTTTGGAAATATTCCCTTCTCACCATTATAGCCTCAGAAAAGCAATGTCCCAACCCAAGACATCCTGCATATTATTATTAAAAATACTATTATTATGACTTTTTTTGGTTCTTTTTTTGTTAGTTGGTTGGTCGTTCAGGTACATCACGTACTGCAAAGGAAAGAATCCCTGGCCACGTCATACACAGGACATTTCAATGGCTTTAAAAGAGCCTTTTCTTTTTTTTTCTTTTTAAATTTTTTTTATTCAAATAGACACATATTTCCTCATATTTCCAGCCTGTTTTGTTCAAATCAGCTGTGGGGCCAATCACTCCGCTTCCTCCACTCCTCCCCTTCTGTCTCATTTTCAGAATCAGAAATCAGAATCAGAATCAGAAAAGGGTTTATTGCCAAGTTTTCATACGAGGAATTTGTTATGGTGATTGGTGCAACACAATACAATTATAAAAGCAATATGTAAGAGATAAAATGAAATGAAATGTATAAACAATAAAAAGTATAAACAGTAAAATAAAATGTAGGCCGGAAATGTACAAAATGAGGTTTTAAAGTGCCGGGTGAGTCTGTACAAAAGTGACTTAGGAACTTAGGGTAGGTAAAAAGTATAGACAGAAATGTACAATGAGGTTTGTAAAGTGCCGGATATGAGTCTGTGCAGAAGTTACAGGATTGGAATTTTTACGTTAATGTAACGTAGAGTGGTTCTGATTTTAAATCAGAACCTAATTATTTTTAGAGAAGTTAATTGTATTGACTTCACAGGTGTGAAGTTTATTCTTTTGTGGTGGGAACATTATCTTCCTATTGATGAAGCTCTGCCAACCACAGTTTTTTTTAACCGGAAATACAGTTGATAGTTAATTCTGAAGCAAATTAATTTACTTTCCCTATCCCTGACTCTCAAGACTACTCAACTGTTGCAAGTTTTAGTCCAACAGATCTTCCTACGAGTGCAGAGATTAAGTTGCTTTCACGACACTGTCTCTCCGTAGCTCTGTGTCATTTTCCCTCCTGCCATTAATTCTTAAAGTCACTAGACTTCTCTTCCACGATCTCGTCCACCGCATCTCCGTAAGCTAGTTTGATTGAGTGGCATTGCGCCTTAAAGTGAAAGAAAAGAAAGACCTGGGGCCTCATCTATAAAGCTCGCTTGCGCACAAAACAGGGCTGAAAGATGCGCAAGCCACCTTCTACGCAAAGGTTGGGATTTAAAAAGAAAAAACTAACTGAAAAATCTGCGTATCCCTACGCCAACCCTGACCCTCCCGTAGGAACAGTCTTAAGATATGGGGAACTGGCGACGCAGGCGGTGAGGTGGTGAAATGAAGCCAGATTCATGTCATACTCTTAATGTCATCACATATCAGACCTATAATATAATAGCGCTGATCGTGTCCCTCTGTGTGTGAAGCACAGTCAGTCAGGACTCTGGTGCTGCTGCAGCCGCGGTGCAGGACACGCCGGTGTCGTGCCAAAAAGTGATTGCCTGCCAGAATCTGATTTCTCCCCTGAAAATAGGTCTTTTCACCTGCCAAAAATTGATTGAAGGCCAAATACAGTTAATGAAAGGTTGTTTCTGCCTAAATATGATTTGATCTCATTCTTGAGCTTCATAATCTGAAAATCTGACGCGTGAAACCGCGTGTGAAACCTTTATGCGCGCGCGTAAACCTAAATTATGGTTCCGTGTTAAAACGACGCGCACCTTCACCGTAGGCTCTGTGTTGGTGTAACGCGGAACCATAAATCAGCCTTAAAGGTTTCATGCGCGCACGTAAAACTCATTATATATATATTAAAAAAATCTGTGTCTCTTTAGGGGCTCCGTACCTCTTGGCCTCCACCTTCAAATTGCATCTCCGACGTGCTGCCACTCACTCGCTTTATTTTATACTATTTATATACTTTTTCTACTTTTACTGTGACCACCAAATAATGTGGTTTTCCTGGCCTCCACCTCATCCTCAACATCTAGATCTAAGTCTCCGTGAAAGTCAGTGTCACGGTGGCTCGACACGTCTCATTCATCCTGACTCTCAGCACAAACAGGCTGCAGGAAGCCGCTGCGCATGCTCAGCAGGCTCATTCATATGCAAATACTACTTTGCATTGCCCATTTATGGTATGAAGTGGGCGTGTAGAGGGCGGGATATGAGGCAAATTCACCTGCGCAACCTTCCAGCTGGACTGTGATTCATAAAGGAACATTGCATGCAGGTGTGCGTGCACACGGTTTTATAAATCTGGATTTTTTTTTGCGCCCGCCATTTTCGGCTTTTGGGTGTACGTGCACTTTTACTATGAATCCTACGCACACTTTTATAAATGAGGCCCCTGGGCAGGAGTCCACAGCTACTTGGGCTGGTTTTTGCCACAGGAAGGGATTCAAGACTGCAAGAGCTGGATGGAACCTCCTATAGGTGTTAAATATTCCTTAAAATAAAAGAAAAACTAATATTTCAACGGCAGAAAGAGCCCTTTGTGCTGCCTGCGATTGTGACGGTACCGTAATATGCAGTTGTCTTCAGATGGCTGGCAGGGTGGTGGGTTGCATGCTGTTAAAAACCGCCATCAGAATAAAACATATCTTAGATCTTATGAGATGGTGTCATGGGAGATTTTCTGGGATTTGACAATGTGACATATATTATGGTTTTGGTACTCAGCCTTACAGCAGCCTGCTTAGTTGTGAACACTTGTGAGGCAGCTGGAGCAAAGCTCAGAGAAGTTTTCTGAACATCACATGCAGGTTCATTTTGCGTAGCGTTGTCAGCTGACACGAGCTGCACTGAAATGTGTTTCAGAGTCGAAGGTGGCATTGAGTTGCACATGAGGCACGACAGAAACATCTCCATTTCTAATGTGTCTGTGAAAAGATTTCCCTATTGGATATCTGGCTTTATTTAACCGTGAGCCGCAGGTGGAAACTGAGTGGAAGATACTTACATCTGGAATATGTGGAGACACGATCTCACGCAGCCCAGCTGTGGCATCATTTACTGTGTTTCCAGCATCAATACCCCTTTTAAAACCCGAATATTGGCAATAACCCGGTTTTGTACGGCCATGTAAACACCAATAACCCCTTTGAATAACCTGAATTTGCTCATATTCCGGTTTTTAAAAACCCCAATATGACCCCTGGGTTACTCCTTTTATAACTGAATATCGGGTCATGTAAACACCAAACAGAATATCCCCATCAAACTGAACAGGAATTTGTTTTCTGCATGTTCTGTTCACAAGGAATCCTGGTCTTTTGAGTCCAGGAAGTTCTTATAAACACGGAGAAACAAGACCAGGAGGAGACTAATCACTTCATAAATGTAATGAAGGATATGAACATTTCTGCATTTGTAGACGGTAGAAAGTACCGGGATAGAAGATTTACAAGAAGGTGAGAGAAAAGTTGCGCGAAGCAGCATTTGTTTTGAATTTGGATCCAGGAAGAAGAAGCAGAAATGAGGGTAATTGCGTCATCACGTTCTCCGTGCGTCACTGGTTTGATCCAGATATCCCAAATGATTAATTACCATGTAAACGGAATATTCCCAATGTTTCAGTAACCGGAATATTAGCAATAACCCAAATTTTGACTGCATGTAAACGTAGTCACTCACGTTATTTTACAGTCAACTTCTCGGTCTGACGGAGGTTTTCACGCTTCAGTTCTGGCAAATACCCTTTCACCATTTCTGTTAAGACAGCAGGACACAAAAACACATGTAATTTGTCTGTTAATTTGAATTAGTTTTCTTTTTCTTTTCCCTTTTAAAGGAAAGGATTGCATCTAAAAGAAAGGAGTTGGAGCAATCTTACACAAGAAGAGAGTACAACATGCAACACGTTGATGAAGTACACAGCAGTAACATTTTTGTAGCTTAATTATGCAAGAGGTAAACTGATATCAATATTACACTGCCACCGATTTATTAGTATTATTATTATTATTATTATTATTAATATTATTATTATTTCAAGCTTTCAATCCTGTTCTTAGCATCTGTTAGCCTCGATTGGTTAAAAATATTTTGATGAAATAAAACATTAGCATTACAAAGAAAAATAAGTAACTGAGGAAAATTTAGATTAGTCATTTGGCACTAAGATTAATTCAGATAATCATTTATTTTGACATAATACTAATGTTTATCTCTTTTGACAGCAGTGAGCGCTAATTAACTTCCTCAGCTCTGGACTCATGAGACCTGACCATCTTATTGTTTGCTTGAAAATATGGAGGAACACTGTTTTAAATGAAGAATATAGTCTGTAAAATAAATAAAAATACACAGAGGTCAAAATTGCACGTCACAGTCTGTGTATGAATGCAGTTTGTGTAATTAAACTGTGAATGTTGGGAAGATTCTGTTCTGCTATCCAGGGTGTTGCCGAAACTTGTTTCAGGTTTTGCTTAAATTTTGTTGCTCAACAGAGTACAGGGGAATTTAAAAAGTACGAGAAAAACAGCACAATAAAAAAAAGTTGAGTTGAGTCTCATTCCTCTTGAGCCCCTTGTATTTAGAGAACGTGCATTTAGCCTTAATTTAGTCATTAAACAGAAGTTTCAAAAACATTTTCTCTGGTAAGCCCGTTGTTCCTCAGCTCAGACGGACCTGACAGCTTCCCCGTCCGTCTGCTCCGTCGTGCAGAAGCCTCCCCCCTTGCTAGAGACGCTGCTGCTCCCAAACCTGCTACAGATAAAACGTCAGCGCGTGGGCGTGTGGGCGTGTGCCCAGGGCCCTGGAGCCAATGGGGGCCCTCGACTTTCAAACATTTATGTGTAAATTAAAATAAAATAAAATAAATATATAAATTACATAAATGTGATTTTGAAAATGTAATTTTCTCATGACAGCAGTGCGGCTTTTGAGGTCTCTGCGTGATTTTGTGTCAGCCCAACAAGATCGTTTTGCAGACTTTGAGAGAGAGGCTTTGGCTGTATCAGGTGTGTGTCAGATGTACAAACACGACCGCCAGCGCGCCAGAACGCGCAAAAGATTTGAAGATGACAGTGCAGAAAATGTAACTGTATTTGACGGGCAAAAGAAATTCCAAATAGAAACATTTAATGTGGTTATTGATAAGTTAGTCAGCTGTCTTGGCCACAGGCTTGACGCATACGAGCACCTATGTGAACTTGTTTGGAGTTCTGTTTTTGTCAGAGACTGCACCGGACAGTGAAGTGATTGAAAAAGCCAACACGCTTTCCGCTGCCTATCCCGCTGATCTGGATATAAATCGTGCAGATGAACTGATTCACTTCAGATCTTTTGTCAGATCTGACGGAACGAGCATGTCCCCTCCATCACAACTTCTTAAAACAATACTTGATTGTGGTTTACAGTCAACATTTCCCAACGTATTTATTGCGTTAAGACTGTTTCTGACGCTTCCTGTCAGCAACTGTGAGGGAGAACGGTCCTTTTCGAAGATGACGAGGATTAAAAATGAACTGCGGACTAAAATGACACAGCGACGTCTCAACATGCTGTCACTCATGGCAATCTAGTCAAAGCTCAGCCGGGAGTTGGACTTTGACGATCTGATTAATGACTTTTCCTCCAAGAAGGCCAGAAAAAAGACAATGATTTAGGCGAGATGTTTTTCCACTGTGGTTTTGTGTGATCGGTTTTGTGTGATTGCAAAATAGTTTTGTGTGAAATGGAGCTGTACATTTGATGTTTTACAATATTGCAATGTCATTTAACATACGCGTTTATCCAAAGCGATCAGTTTTTTTACGTTTCATTATTAATGGTAAATGTTTTGTTTTTTTTACCAGTGAAGAAACATACATAGGATGGCAGTAATTTAACCTGTGAAAATAAATAACATATAATTTCAAAGTAATGCCGTGTGATTGTGGATTCTCTGCGCTATTGTGTGACCAAACTGAGTGCTTGGGGAGGGCATGCACCGTGCACGTAGGATATTACTGTAGGTAGGGGCCCATAGCGAGTTTGTGTTTGTGTCCTAAGCAAGCAGAACTAAATGGACAGTAGATTATATTGAGGATGGTACGCTCTTGAGAAAGTGGGCTGTGGAGGCAGCAGGTGCTAGCCTTGGCCCAATCAAGCCCTTTGGAAAGTTACTTGGATAGAACTGATACCGTATTTTCGGAACTAAAAGTCACACTTAAAATCCTCATAAATCAGCAGTGTGCTTTTTGTATGAATTTGTTTGTACTTACTGACTTCAGACCAGTTTTATGTGGTACATTGAGCTCAAAAATCCATCTTAACATGTTTCAGTCACTTTGGTAGTGACGATGCTGCTCTGCTTGGTCGATGGTCGGACCGTTCAGCTGACACGTTAAAGTCGGTCCTTGGTTGGATACGGGTTGCAACATCAGAGATTGTTAGATAACTAATTATGTAGCGCTGGCAGGCAACCATCATCCAACATCTAGTTCACGTTACCTTATTGTAATTAGGCATCAACATTATGATTTTAGCATAAACCCAATTTTCAAATCTATATCATAATCCAGTTACAATCAAATGTGGGAATACAACGTTGTTCCAACCTCACACTAACTTCAGGTGTCCGCTATCGCTGGCAGCGATGGACCAATCAGAGAACAGGACGTAGTACGAATCTCACCTCCTCCACTTTTTATTGGTGGATTCGTGGAAGACGAATGATTTAAATTGTGAAAGTATTTTCCTGTTTTAGTTACAACTAAATGATATTCTTGTGTCTTGAGTTATTGTGTACGAGTTGAATGACATTCGACTTACTTGACTGTTTTGTTTCGCTTTATATGTTTTTATCATGCACCTTATAACCTTGTGCGCCTTATGTATGAAAATAGACCCGTTCATTGATATTGCACCTTATAATGGGGTGCGCCTAATGGTCCGCACAATATGCAACCTTGTTTTCACAGGACTAGTATGACCTTAATAATTTGTAATAATTATGGAAGACACCTGTGATATTGATCCAGTGAATGTAGCGTGTCTGGCACCTGTAAAGTACAAATTAAATTCCAGCCTAACAAGCAAACACAGAGGAAGGGAGAGGAATAATTGTAATCCCAAGCAAGTGTACGTCATTTCTTTCAGAAACAAAATTGATACTTTTTTCCCACCATAAAATACAGCAGCTGTGGTGGATGTGGTTTTATTACACTAGAGCGTACGTTATTCACTCATTGGCGTCTTGTTCGGTTCGTCCTAGTATGCAGAAAAGCGGTGTCACGATATTGATATTAGCCCACATCCAACGAGATTTTGCTGTTAAAAATGAAGAAATGAGTCTGCATTAAGCTTCACATGGAGACATGTAAAGAGCAGAGCCGGTAGAAGAGCGATGATGACATGCAGGACATGCATAAATACATGAGGTAAGAAGCTTTCTATCCTGCATCCAGTTTAAAGTAGTCCGACAGCATGAAGCCTGTGAACTTTATTCTTTGAACAGGTGAAGTTAATTCTTCTTGGTAGGTCCATTATGCTCCTCGGGACGGATCACAGTTTTTCAGAAACGGGACTGACAGAAGAATCACCTCCCCAAACTGGATGCAACCCTAGCCACTTCATCTTTTGTGTAGATATAAAAAACAGTGTCATATCTTTTATTTGTTTGTTTGTTAATTTCCTCTCACAACTGTTAAAGTTAAGGACAGTCACTGAGTACAGGAAGAGAGAGGCCTCGGTAAATGTGCACATTCATGTTTGGACACACCAGGTACGGCCTGGCTGGCCTAAAAGGGTTTTTGCATTTAAGTTTGTATTTCTAACCTCAAAATTTCTTCGCATTGTCTAATTTCATTAATTTGCACTCACTTTGCGTGACTTCATTCATTTAACAGTCCTTTAAACACCACCTGTCCTGGAGGACGGGTTGCAACAGTCGCCCAGGTTAGGGTTAGGGTTCTGGCTGGACGCATTGTGACTGGGACAGAGCTGGTAGAGGAGCCAAAAGTTGTACTCAAGTAAAAGTACTGTTACTTCAGAATAATATGACTCAAGTAGAAGTAAAAAGTATTCATCCAAATAATTACTTGAGTAAAAGTAAAAAAGTACTTGGTGAAAAAACTACTCAAGTACTGAGTAACTGTTGAGTAACGTCTGATTTATTTTTTTAACACAACCATTCAAACAGACAAAAGTACAAAATAATCATCTTCAGGCAAATTAAATCAATAAAATAATAAAATACATTAAAATTAATAAAAAATAGCTTAAATTAAAATAATCTTAAAGTAAATTCAAGTACTTTAATACATAATAAAATAATAACAGAATAAAAAAATAAATGAAGCACAAGTAGCACAAAATTTCCAGCCTTTGTACTTTTCTTTTTTAACCAGCAGAACTAGAACAAACATGAACTCATAGAAACTCTGTGTGTGTTTGAGTCTGTGTAAATGTGACAAAACATGCAAAAACAAACATTTTTCCCAAAGAATCACCCAGTGATGTCATGAGATTGACGCGTACGTGGATAAAAGGGATAAAAGAAAAGTAACAGCTCAACGTAGCCTAATGTAGCGGAGTAAGAGGAACAGTTTCTTCTTCACAAATCTACTCAAGTAAAAGTAAAAAGTATAATGATTCAAAACTACTCCTAAAAGTAAAACATTTCCCAAAACTTACTCAAGTAAATGTAACAGAGTAAATGTAACTCGTTACTACCAACTCTGGACTGGGATGATGTTGTCTGTCTCTGGATAAGAAGAGGGAATAGTCATCTTGCAGGAAACACACCCACACACAAGGTTTTATTAAAAGGTCATTAAGTAATCAATCAGGGAGAACCTCTCAGAGGATTTTCCGGCCAGCGACACCATCGATAGGAATTGACTTCCCAGTCACACAGAGTTTGCTGTGGCACAAACCCAGCGCCAGAGCAGGACGTGGTTGATGATGTATCGGCTGCTAACGCAACATCAACTCCACCGCTCCAAACCAAACACTGTACACTATTTCTGTTTGTTTGTTTCAAGCCCCTGAGTATTGTGTTCACTTCCTTATTTGCCTCTTATTTCTTTTTTCTCAATTCTTCACTTGTCGAACTTAAGAGGCCGTCTTAGAAGAAAGGTGTTTAATAAAAGAAGCTTTATCAGTATTACCAGTGCTTCTAAATTTCTACCCATCAGCGTACCGGAAATTATTTACTGTGTGCGGCGCGTACCGGTACTGTTCTTCCCAGATTCCCCATCAGTCAGTAACTCCCCCCGATCTCCCCAAAGTCTACAGGTTGAATTTGTTGATTAAGGTGTTTTGATGCTCAAAGCTTGCCGTACAGACGTAAAGGCGCACTTGGCCAACACGCGGCTCGCGAGCCGCATGCAGCTCTTTGGCCGGTGTCATGCGGCTCTTGCAACTTTATTTGATATGTGCAGTGAAAGTGGGTGCAAAATATGCTGCGACTGAAATCGAACCCGCGTTGGCTGTACGCAAGTCGCCTGCTCATCCAGTTGAGCTAAACGGGCGCGCTCGTGGTTGTGACGGAAATAACTTGGACGGACAAAATGCACGGCCAAACGGAAGTATGAAGGTAAACACAGGAGGTTTTTAACAGAGTGGGAGAGTTTAATATATATATATATATATATATACATACACACATTTACATAGTCCCATATTTGTATGACTGGAGGGGGAGAGTACCGGCACTTATTTTTTCCCACTTAAAGCACTGAGTATTACCCTGACCTGGATGACCAGACACATTAAAACAAACTTACTGACTGACCATGCACATTTCGAGGCCTTGGGTCCACCTCTGCTCTGTAGCTCGGACTACTACAGTCCTGCTTACTCTTTCACCATAAAGGCATGATGAAATATTGGAGCACTGGGCCAAACTTATTTTTGCAAGGTCAAGAGATGTTGAGTAGTGCAGAATGTGCTCTCCGTAATGAGGCCGTAGCTAGTCCTCCTGTTGTGAGAAAAAGAGCCTGGGCTGGTGAGTAGTCACAGGCAAAGTTGCTCGTTGCGGATTTGTTCACCAAAACTCTCCTTTCTGAACTTGTGCTTGGAAAATGCACTCTAAAATGATATTTCCCTTAACTTTAAACTGAGGCCACGTTTCCACATAGCCGGGTATTTACAAAAACGGATATTTCCCCCTCTACGTTTTGAAAAATACCCTTGTTTACACGAACCTGCATAAATAGCTGTTAAGGTGCTATGAGCATCCAAACCTGCAGGGGGCAGTGTAACGAGAAGTATAAAGTCATGCTAGCCAATCAGAATCCTGGAAAAAAACGTCAACAAATGACACGTGTGAAGCCTGAATAATATGGTTCTGCGTTAAATCGACGGCGTAGCTTACTGTACGTACGGTGCGCGTCGCCGCGTACCCTACGCCGTAGGCTCTGTGTTGGTGTAACAAAGAACCATAAATCAGCCTGGACTGCCAGTTACTTCCAAGACGGAACGAGAGTCTTTCATTTGGAGTGACAGAGAAGTGGAGTTACTTTTAAGTGTGACTTTAGAATATAAAACAGGTAAAATACAAGAAAATATTGACGGTGGCCAAACAAATTGTAAACACAGGTGTCACTCATGACGCTGGTGACGTTTCTGTTGCATAATGTGACGTTCTGAAGTCTAAATCTCTGTTTCCCTCTGTTTACAAGCAAACGGGAAGACGGAGTTTTTGAAAATCTCCACTTTGGAGATTTCAGAAATGATGGTTTTTGGAGACTTTGAGCTTCGTTTTCGTGTAAACGAACGGCCAAAACGCATGAAAACACCGCCGTTTTTGCTACGTGTAAACAGGGCCTGAGAGTTCTGTTCTTCCAAAATAACCCCCCCCCCAATAAACACTCATTCACATCTGTGACCAACACCCCCAAACCACTTCATTTCGTTGCTTGGCATTGTGTTGCCACAATTAAAACACCACTAAAGATGGTGCTACCGCGATGCCCATCTTTTGATGTGCAATGCCCGGCTTTGCAGGCATCAGTGCATAATCATGTCTGATTACAGGCAGAGAGCAGTGCGGTCAGCCGTCGAGAGGGTAGCACATTTGCATAATGTCCCAGAGCGTGTGGCACAGGTGAAGGAGTCAGTCATTTAAATGTGGACAGAGCTGCAGCTCGCACTTTCACATTGCTGGATGTCCATGTTTGTAGGCCGGAGACCAAGAACGATGGTGAGGCTTGATAAGACCATTGTGTATGCCAGCTTTTACAAGAAAAAAAAAGACCAATCTCCTGTCATCACACAAATAATCATGCTTTGTTCCAATTATATCTCTGGAAAGCCTTTGTGTTCCACAGTAAGCTCCGGTGTTTGTTTAAAGAAAAAAGAGAGATTTCCTTCATTCTGTGACATTTTTCTCTGCGGTTCCTCTGAGTTATTTACAGCATTATGATTCTCCAATAGCTGTTGTGGGAAACCTCCATTTGGAGGGAAAGGATTGATTTTTCATTGAGGAGACATTTTACGTCTCACTTATTATATGGTTATGTTAAAGTAGGAAACAGATTTGCGGCGACATAAAATTAACACTCAGAAAAGCATATAAGTCAATATCAAACCATCCATCCATTTTCCACACCCACTTTATCCTGTTCAGGGTTTCAGGGGAGTGTGGAGTTATTGGACAAGTGGAGCCGCCCGGGCCGAGCCGGTCACCAATCACCAAGCGACAACCATGCACAGTCAGGTTCCTTCCTATTGTCAATTTAGAATCATCAAATCACATATTAGTTTTTTTTTCCCCCGTTTGTTTTTCATTTGGTCGGCTTTTCGACGTAGAAAGACACAAGCAGAGTCTAAACTCAGGAACCTTCTGTGCGGCTAACATGCCACCGTGCTAACTATCGTCTACGAGTTAAAGAAAAACCTTTTTTCACGGCAAGTTTAAGCAGAACTGAAGCAGAACAGAAATGCAGAACTCAGTCAGTCAACCCAGAGGTGTCTTCAGTATTCACATCCATTACTCAGGTAGAAGTATAGATACTAGAGTTTAAAAATACTCCTCTAGAAGTTGAAGTATCAACTCAAGTTTTTTACTCAAGTAAAAGTATAAAATACTGGTTTCAAAACTACTTAAAGTGTAAAAGTAAAAGTCATGTAAGGGGGAAAAGCCATTAAGGACAAAAGCCATTGAAAATGAATGTATCTTAGTATAATGCAAATATATTAAAGAACAATATATGTGTACTATTGAGCATTAACATGTGTTTCAGAGAGCAGCAGATATGATGACTAGTTGCCTATAAGTATTGTAATGGTGCAAAAAGTCAAACTTCATGTTCATGTTATCATTTATCCTAACCTTTATTGGAATGTACATCCAAGTTTAGTTGCAGGAATCTGAGGGAACGGATGTAAGAACAAAACTGGACAAGAACATCTGAAACAACCACAACCAAATTCACTCTATCCGGATGGAGCAATTTAACTGGATAGTTTTTATTTAAAGGCTGAAATGAAATAGAGTAACGAGGCTGTTTTTAAAATGTAAGCAGTAAAAAGTACAGATAATTGCGTGAAAATGTAAGGAGTAAAAGTAAAAAGTCGGCTGAAAAATAATTACTCCAGTGAAGTATAGATAACCAAAATTTCTACTTAAGTAAGGTAACAAAGTATTTGTACTTCGTTACTTGACACCTCTGTCTTGTGCAAATAGTACGTCACTGTATAGACAACCCAGAATGTGATGTCCAAGCGTGTGGACGCCAGGTCTTAGGAGGACTTTGGTGACAACAGGTCATATTTTGATATGAAAACCTGAAAATGATTTTGTAAAATTAGCACTTGAGTATGATGGGTGTGCTGACGTTGCCATGGTAACAGTAATCAGAATAGTAACTGCAACTGGAGTCAAAGTGACATTATAGTGAAAGCTCGATGCTGTCAGACTAGTGATTGCATTGAGCACGATGAAAGTAAAGTGTTTCTTATCGTATGTTAACATGCGCGGCGTCATCCGTCTCGGCAATCGCAACTAATTGCTTTAAATTTTTCACAAAAATAGTATCAGTCATTATATCCACTGCAGCGTTCATAATTCCACCAGGAACGAGGTAGAAAATGTAGCGAAAGGAGAAAAAAATACCACTCCTACTGCCAAATTTGTTCAAACACATGTTAAAATCAGTTTTCACAGAACAATGTCATTGTTTTTAATCAAGTGTCATTCTTGTCATGAATTCTTTTTAGCTTTCTGATCCTTGTATGTTTTATGTTTGTTTCTTGTTTTGATTTTTTTTTATTTTTTGTAAAGTTACTTGTCCTTGTATGTATTTTCTTTTATATGAAACTGAATTTATTTTTTTGCTGCTATCTTGACCAGGACTCCCTGGCAGAAGAGAAATTGTATCTCAATGGGACTTTCCTGGATAAATAAAGGATAAATACATTTTTTTTTACAGAAATGTGCATTTGTGCTGTTTTAAAATCATCCCATGCGTTTGCTGAAATATGGCATATAAATGACGACTGGATTTTTTTTTTTTTCACTTCACAAATTACAGGCAAAGTCCATTCACGATGAATCAAAATCACCAAAGTTCTCTGAAATGATTACAAATGACCTCAGGTCCCCCAGGTAATACCAGCCCCTGTGCAAATAGGACAAAACAAGCATTTTTGTGACCATTAGTATACAATCTTCCCTTATGTTCCTCAGCCCTGTGGCAATAACAACTTTCAGGATTTGTGAGTGCAATAAAGAGACCGTGGATACGAGGTAATTTGCTCCACAATGAGGTGAGACCCGGAGTGCTTGCAGAAGGCCCGCCACGTTGCCACATCAGTTAACCTATTCATCGGTCAAAACAAACAAGCCTGACCGTCAGCTTTTATCAGCACTTTATTTCATAACCTTGGTTTGCAGAAATGAGAGCCGCTCCGAGTGGTTAATGCAGAGACTGTGGTGGAGATGGTAGTGGCAATTACTCTGATCTACAGCAATCTATTGATCCGGCACGCTTGTCTAATCAATACAAAAGAAAAGAGAGGGGAAACAACATCAAAAGGAGAAAATAGCCTATTCAAGTGGCATGATCTGGCGTGGGGGGGTCGGTGGGTGCTATATACACGCTTTAGGATAGATATTGTATGTGCATTCTGCATACACACTTGTGTCTAGATGAAAGGAAATGCATTTTTCCACTGAGACCAGTAGTAGAGCCCCATATTATTTCCTTGGGAGAGTCAAGAATGTAATGAGAAAACTAGCAGAAGGAGGGGGGGAAAGGCAGTGAAAGGGCTGGTTGGGATGAGATATGAGATGAGGCAATGAAGCACAGCCGGCACGCTGCAATTGAGTCGTCTGAGTTCGGTGGATGTTCAAAAATATGTTCCTGCTTCGGCTGAAGGAAGAAAAAAAAAAAAGAAAAAAGGAAAAATCAGGTCTATCAGCCCCTGCACACAGATCTTTTCATATCAACAAGAGGATGCCCAAGTGAGGAAAAAAGAGAGTGTAATTGTAAAATCACAGCTTTGGCCCACACGGTAAAGTGCTTCTATTAACAGCCATGTGTTACGTTAGTGAAGTCTGAGTGACAAAAGATCACTTTTCTCTGCTTTCACCGTTTCTCTAGGAAGGAACATTGACTCGTTTAAATTGTAACAGACGGATACTGAAGAGGGATATTAAACCGGTGAGAAACAAGTGAGGAGGTTTCTATTTACACATTGACAGGGCAATCAGAGGTACAGGGGGAGCACACGTGTGAAGATGATCTGGGCATAAATCAAACGCTAAAAGGGCTCTTTTTACAAATAAAATTGATGATTGTACAACATCAGTATTATTTATAACAACATAACAGGCAAATAAACAAGAAAAATGAGTTAAGCAAAAGGAATGGGTGATATTTTACCGTTCACGATAAACCGTCAAAAAAATTCCCCACAGTAAGAATTTGTATCTCACTGTAAAAATGATAAATTCCTGTTGATGATGTTTTTGTGTAAAACTGATTTATGGAAGGAAGGAAGGAAGGAAGGAAGGAAGGAAGGAAGGAAGGAAGGAAGGAAGAAAGAAAACAAGGAAAGAAGGAAGGAAGGAAGGGAGAAAAGAGGAAGGGAGAAAAGAGGAAGGGAAGAAGGAAGGAAGGAAGAAAACAAGGAAGGAAGGGAGAAAAGAGGAAGGAAGGAAGGAAGGAAGGAAGGAAGGAAGGAAGGAAGGAAGGAAGGAAGGAAGGAAGGAAGGAAGGAAGGAAGGAAGGAAGGAAGGAAGGAAGGAAGGAAGGAAGGAAGGAAGGAAGGAAGGAAGGAAGGAAGGAAGGAAGAAAACAAGGAAAGAAGGAAGGAAGGAAGGAAGGAAGGAAACAAGGGAGAAAAGAGGAAGGGAAGAAGGAAGGAAGGAAGAAAACAAGGAAAGAAGGAAGGAAGGGAGAAAAGAGGAAGGAAGGAAGGAAGGAAGGAAGGAAGGAAGGAAGGAAGGAAGAAAACAAGGAAAGAAGGAAGGAAGGAAGGAAGGAAGGGAGAAAATAGGAAGGAAGGAAGGAAGGAAGGAAGGAAGGAAGGAAGGAAGAAAACAAGGAAAGAAGGAAGAAAAAAGGAAGGAAGGAAGGAAGGAAGGAAGGAAGGAAGGAAGGAAGGAAGGAAGGAAGGAAGGAAGGAAGGAAGGAAGGAAGGAAGGAAGGAAGGAAACAAGGAAAGAAGGAAGAAAAGAGGAAGGAAGGAAGGAAGGAAGGAAGGAAGGAAGGAAGGAAGGAAGAAAACAAGGAAAGAAGGAAGGAAGGAAGGGAGAAAAGAGGAAGGAAGGAAGGAAGGAAGGAAGGAAGGAAGGAAGGAAGGAAGGAAGGAAGGAAGGAAGGAAGGAAGGAAGGAAGGAAGGAAGGAAGGAAGGAAGGAAGGAAGGAAGGAAGGAAGGAAACAAGGGAGAAAAGAGGAAGGGAAGAAGGAAGGAAGGAAGAAAACAAGGAAAGAAGGAAGGAAGGGAGAAAAGAGGAAGGAAGGAAGGAAGGAAGGAAGGAAGGAAGGAAGGAAGGAAGGAAGGAAGGAAGGAAGGAAGGAAGGAAGGAAGGAAGGAAGGAAGGAAGGAAGGAAGGAAGGGAAGAAGGAAGGAAGGAAGGAAGGAAGGGAAGAAGGAAGGAAGGAAGAAAACAAGGAAAGAAGGAAGGAAGGAAGGAAGGAAGGAAGGAAGGAAGGAAGGAAGGAAGAAAACAAGGAAAGAAGGAAGAAAAGAGGAAGGAAGGAAGGAAGGAAGGAAGGAAGGAAGGAAGGAAGAAAGGAAGGAAGGAAGGAAGGAAGGAAGGAAGAAAACAAGGAAAGAAGGAAGAAAAGAGGAAGGAAGGAAGGAAGGAAGAAAGGAAGGAAGGAAGGAAGGAAGGAAGAAAACAAGGAAAGAAGGAAGAAAAGAGGAAGGAAGGAAGGAAGGAAGGAAGGAAGGAAGGAAGGAAGGAAGGAAGGAAGGAAGGAAGGAAGGAAGGAAGGAAGGAAGGAAGGAAGGAAGGAAGGAAGGAAGGAAGGAAGGAAGGAAGGAAGGAAGGAAGGAAGGAAGGAAGGAAAGAAAGAAAGAAAGATTCCCGTTGATACGTTTTTGTGTATCAAACATGGTGGATCTGAGAGAGACATAGATTTAAAGTTAAAAAGATGGAGTTGAATTGGTATTTTATTTTTATCGTCATTTTTATCGTTATCAGGATAAATGCCAGAAATGATCGTGATACATTTTTTAGTCCATACCGCCCATCCCTATTAGGCAATAAAACAGATTTGAAAAGAATAAAATAATAATCTAGTTTTGGGTGAGCTACTGGGATATCTGATGCAATTTGAAAATGGAAAAGGAGAAAATTGTCTCAATAAATATGATATTTTCTCTTATTAATTGAAATAACGGATGCTGGAAGGCGTCAACTGCCATTTCAGGGTGAAGTCCTCGTTTCATAAAAATCTGATGCAAGACACTTGAAGTTTTGAATGAGACGCATCAAATCAGACTTTTGCCAAATCAGAAAAGAAACTGTAAGAAGTTGGTAGGAGTGTTAATGTAACTTTGAAGCCTGGTAAAATTGATTTCCATGTGAATTCATGGGAATCCAGCTGCCCTGCAAAGTAACCATGACGATGATGCCTTTACTGACAGAATCCTTAACGGGTTCAAGAGCAGATCATCCCTTTTATTTCATCTTTGACTAGTCATATTAGGATTTATATGACCACATTTACAAAATCTGGCCATTTATGACAGGCTGGTTGCACACAACCATTTTTTTCTCTCTCTTTTTTTGTCCACTACTATCCCATGTGTGATTTGATTGATGAACAACAACACGGGTTATCAGAGCTGTGGGAACATAGACATGCACCCTGCAATTCAGTTCAGCAATAATTGACATAATAGCATTGAAAGTCAATGGATAGCAACACTCCTGACCCTCCAACAGGTACGTTAAAGTTCACCATCTATTTACTATCGCTGTTAATTGCTATTAAAGGTCACAGGGATCTACTGGAGTCATTCCCAGCTCTCTTTGGGTAAAAGGTATGGGTATGGAGCCAAATCAAGGCCAAAAGTTTTGCTAATTTGAAAATAAAATCTGAACCTGAAAATAATTTTTTACAGTTTCAATTTTTTTTTTTCAGTATCAGATCTTTTTTTCAGTTTCAGAACTTTTTATTTCAGTTTCAAATCTTTTTTTCAGTTTCAGATCTTTTTTTTCAGTTTCAGATCTTTTTTTTCAGTTTCAGATCTTTTTTTTTCAGTTTCAGATCTTTTTTTTTCAGTTTCAGATCTTTTTTTTTCAGTTTCAGATCTTTTTTTTTCAGTTTCAGATCTTTTTTTTTCAGTTTAAATTTTTTTTTCAGGTTCAGACTTTTGGCCCCGATCTGGCGTGGGGGGCGTGGCATCAACTGAGAGGGGCGTGGCATCATGAGTGACAGCAGAACAGAGAAGGCGGGGGACGTTCCTCAGTCATGTTGCCTTCAGGAAACGTAGGTTGCAGAAGTTATCAGTAGAAGTATGATTCAACACTGTATATACACCATATTCACGTGATTGGCAGTGGAAAAAACTGATACTAGTGACACATTTCTGTTTAAAAAGCTATTGCAAACGATACTGCGATGCGTTCACGGTAGTATGTGGGAGTGGGAAATGTCAAACTTTAAAGTGTGGCTGTTGAACTGTACAGTCTGGCATAGTTTATTGCTTTTATACTGCGATTGGTGCCAAGTACGGTCTAAAACAGCTTTTTAAACAGAAATGTTTCACTAATATCAGTTTTTTCCACTGCCAATCATCTATGTGAAGCAGTTTCTGACTTCCTGCTGTTAAATCGTCTATTTGCATGAAAAAGCCTTTGAAAAAAAAGAAACTGAGATAAAAGAAACGGGGATGGTACGGTAGTATTTTCTGCCGAGGTAGGACATCTGCAGAACACCAGCTTGAGTGTACATGGATCTATAAGTCTGATATGTGATGACATTAAAAGTATGACATGAATCTGGCTTCATTTCACCACCTCACCGCCTGCGTCACCAGTTCCCCATATCTTCAAAATGTTCGTGCGTGAGGGTCAGGGTTGGCGTAGGGATACACACATTTTTCGGTTCGTTTTTTCTTTTTAAATCCCAACCTTTGCGTAGAAGGTGGCTTGCGCATCTTTCAAGCCCTGTTTTATGCGCAAGCAAGCTTTATAAATGAGACCCCAGATCTTTTAACCTTGATATCTTATTAAGGTGGTAGTAGGGTGACATTGTTACTACCTTAGTCCATCTCTACACCCAGGTTTCTGGCCGGGTTGGTGGTTTTTAGGTGTTAAGATTGAAGTTCTGTGGGGACTTTGGCTCCAAAGACAATGACCTCAGTTTTCTTTGTTTTTTTAGCTGGAGAAAGTTGTGCCACACGCAGTGTCAATAATCTCCTCTATGCTTTTACCAAGAGCCTGTACAGGACTTTGGTCTCCTGGTGACATTGTAATATATATATGCGTGTCATCTGCATAGCTTTGGTAGTTTATTTTGTTGTTCTTTATAATCTGTGCCAGCGGCAGCATGTAGATGTTAAACAGAAGAGGTCCGAGGATAGAACCTTGGGGAACTCCACATGGGATTCTTGTCTGTTCGGATGTAAAGTTACCTATTGACACAAAGTACTTCCTGTTCTCTAAATATGTTTGAACCGTTCCGGAAAGACCATGGTTTAATGTAAAACATTAAACCATGCAACTATAGGGATTTAGTCATTTAGGAAGTTTCTTTGTATCAAACCATGTGGTCAGGCTTTGCAGTTGATGTTAGGCCTTTCTTTGTTTCAACAGATGATTGTTGTCCAACATTATTGAATTCTTGTTCATTTATTTGTTGCTTGAAAAGGTTCAGCTTTGATTCCCAGTGTGTTTTAGGCTTCCTTGTTACACAGCCTTGAGTATCTTGGTCTTTCAGGGACTGTAATCAACAAAGGAAGCTACTCTCCTTTGTTTCACTATTCACAATTTGTTTCACATGACAAGTTAAAGTGAATGAATGTGCCTTCAAAATTCCTGGAAGGGAAGTGATACAACCAGTACGAACAAAAGTTTATAAGTGCAGCACCGTTATCTACAGCAGTTTATGTTTCAGTTTTAACAATTCGTTTTTAGCCAGATAGTGGTGCATTTATCAACCCTTCCCCACACACCGTATTTGTGTCACGGCTCAGACAGGACAGAGAACCCAAATGCACAACACCAGGCAGATCAGAGTCCAAGAGGCTTTATTCAGGTCCAAAGGCAGGCAAGGGTCAAACCGGGAAGATCAGGCAAACGAATCCAGAGGGGCAGGCAAAAATCCAAAAACCGGAATGTGGCAGGGTCGCAGACAGGCAGGCAGGCAGGCAGGCAGAAAACAGAACCGAATCAGTGGCTGGAATGCGAGGCATCTACACTCGACAATCTAGCAAGTGAAAGGTGCAAAATGGCCGGTATATGAGGGGAACTGATGAGGGAAACCAGGTGTGGAGCTGGGTGGGGAAGCACAGGTGAAGGGAATGTGTGGATTACTGGTTGATCAGGGTGGCAGGATCTGGAATGACAGGAGAGTCAGTAACACAGTAAAAAACCTATGAAACTGTGAAACCATGACCAATTTGACTTCCGTGTCCAGCTTATACAACACATCAGCGGTGAGGGCAGTGGGGGTTGTGGTTTGACCATAGCTCACATTTCCTCTTTATGTGGTTTGGAAGTACTGGCTTTGATTTAAGCAACACCCACAACCTGAATCAGCTGCACATTTTAACTGTTGGGAGATTTAAAGATTCCCACAACCAATATCACCACTAAATTCAAAGATAGTTGGGTTTTTTTTTGTTTGTTTGTTTTCTATGCTGCAGCAAACTGCTCATTATTGAAAGCTTTATTCATAACCGTGCATTTTGGCCTCCTACGATGATGTGGGAGAGGAAGCCTGCCTACTCTTTACCCAGGCAGACTTTTTTCCTCACCACTTTAAATGCATTCTCAATTGTCCTGCTGCTCAGTTGCACATATAAATTTAAACAGACCACTCGTGGATTGTGAGCCTGAATAATTTAAGCTGATGTATAATTAAAAATGCCACACTTAAAATCAAAACAAAGAGTTTTCGTTACACAGCGCACTGACGGCGTTCAACCGAGAATATGTGAAAGTGGCACACCAAAGCAAAGGCAGTGGGAAAACCTATCCGGCATGCTTTTTATCAAGGATGCTGTTGTCAGTTCCAGTTTACCCATATTGCTCCCTCTGTTTTGAGTTGCAACAACTGTGCAAGAGATTTAGTCTCTGTTGAGAACGCTGCTCTGAATTAATGGTGTAACTGAATTCCAAGCATACAATTCTGAATATTTCCATAAATGTATGCAAACTTACAAAATCTGTAAACTGAATCCATTCCCACTAATTCTACCAAAGTGGTCAATGTAATGTTTGTGCATTCTAAGGTCATTTGACTATTAACTAGTTGAAGAAAAACATGTCATGTTCTTATTTCGTTCAACTATGAAAATATTCAAAAACTTTTTAAAAGGCATCAAAAAGTCAACCTTGGAGCAACGGCATGCAATCAAATGTGTCCAGTGAGGGTTTTTATCCAGTCAAAGCACACTGGTGTTTTTTGGAACTAAAAAATCAGTACTAGTGTGAACCAAAATGTATTACAAAGTATTCAGTATGCAAAAACACTCGCCCTTCCACAGTCTGCAATAAGTGCCCAGACAGTTTGTTCCAAGAACATTTCCAGTGTTGAAAATTACTAGTCTACCTTATATTCTGTGTCCCATGATGCAAATCATCACTACAGTAGAAGCTGGCATGGTGTAGAAGTCTTTACAGCTCTATACTACGTAGTAATAACTAGGGGTGTGCAAACAAGGGTACCTCACGATTCGATTCGATTTCGATCATTGGAGCTTCGATTCTTCGATTATAACGATTTTCGATTCGATTATTGGTGCCACGATTCTTCGATTATTGTGATTTTTAACGCTTTTTTCCATACAAGATTGATTTTGTCTTCATCTGTGGCTACATTTGTAAATAAATAGCCAATCAATTAACTCAGTTCCTCTAACAACACTCATTAAGTAAATAACAAGGTTTTTTTGAACATTTCATGTATTTTTTAAAGACGCAAAATTATTTATTTTATGACTATGTAAACATTTGCTCTTTGACTTACTTAAAGGAGCTTGAGTCTCCTTTTAAGAAATGAGACTCTCTAGCGCCACCCTTCACCACGACGGCCGTCGGGGGTACTGCAGCCAACAGTGAAGCCGGCACGGGAGAACGGGGAGAACGTGCATGCAGCGTCATGTGACGTCACATCCGCAGGACAGCGCGGGAAATTTGGGACCGAATTGCAGCACATTTTGCAGCACACAGCCTGTTCAAGGCAACGGAGAGATACACTAGAGGAAACATTCTTTTTGGTTTGGAACGCTTCATCTGACATTATTACTAGAAAACTTAAAATGTATACGGATTTTTTTCATAAATCTTGCCTCAATCCGGCCTCAAGCTCCTTTAACTTTGACCAGGGAAAGCTGCACTTGCATGAGAGCGCCCTCTATTGGCGGAAAACACTGAAAACGGTCAAGCCCTGGATTTAATGAGTTCATTAATTCAAGTAAACAAGATATGTATTTAGTGTAAACATATCTGCCATATTTCAAGTGAACAATAAGAAACGTGCATTCTTGAAAATGAAAAGATTCAGCAGCTTATTCAATCTGGAATCTGGATAGGATAATACATTTTTTTTTTTTTTTTTTAATTAATCAATTCCAAATCGTCACGTGACGCATCGCGATGCATCGACACATCGATGAATTGCACCCACCTCTAGTAATAACGACCACAGGTGTAGGTGATTGATGGATGACATTAATGTGCTGAAGTTAACATGTTGCCTTTGTTAATTTTTAAATAATCCTCACCTTATTTACTAAGGATCATCATCTAAAAGACAAGTGTGAGTTTTTAAATAAATGAGTAAACAAAATGAACGCTGGATCCCTTTTAAGTCAGTGCTTGAATCCCTGTCTCGCAATAGATGTGTTTTTATGAGGAGTGCATTCTCATGTCTGCTGCAACTCTCAGCAAATGTTTCATTTATCAAATCTTTTAAAGTATGTATTACCAGTAGCTGTCTGTACAGCTGCCGGAGACCATTACTTTATTTTGTATACCAGGATCAGTTTTTGTGACACGTGTTTGCGTTTCAGTAACAAACAAAAACAATTTGTATGAAGACACAGTGAGACGAGCAAACAGGAATCTCAACCACTGTTTCAATAAATTTACAAGTCACAAGCAGTTCTTCTGCTCCTGTGGAGTCAGATGAAGGGCTGCAGTTTCAGCGCTGCAATTATAGAGAGCTAAATATCAATAATTTGCTGCAGGATTAACGTTTAAGTACGGATGATGTGCAATACCAGTCAAAAAACTGGTCACGCCTCCTTAGTTTATAAGTGTATCATAAACATATATGTAGTACACTATGTATGTCATGACACGGAAAATCAGTATAATCACTGATAATCAAGTATAAGTCAGGAAAGTTGGCCGAACAGGCAGCGATGCATTCAGAGTCAGGTAGGAGTCATAGTTTTATTTCATTTCATTTGTAGCGTCATCATCCCCAAGATGCATCATGGGTCCAGTAAAAGGACATTTAATAATCCTTATTACTAAAGCAACATACTGTATGGTTGGAGTATTCCGTTATAGCTGGGAGGGAATTCATGAAAATCGTGCACTTGGTGACAAGTTTTTGATATTTGGCATGGTGTTAGGTGTGGACATAAGGTTTTCAAAAACCACTGCAAACAAATTGGGACGCCCCCTAGTGGCCGGTTTGTGGAAAATTCAAAATGTGTGTTATTTTAACAAAATCCTATTCTTTCACTGGGACTTAGTTATGAGGTTGTTCATCTTAAGCCTGAATGAAGCCACTGTTCTCACCCAATCAGATTATTGACACTACTGCCCAATAAACAGAAAATTGAAATCCTTGGGGGTGAAAATATGGGTCTAGAGCCCTATAGAATCTTTCTATGTGACTTAATTCTAGAGATATGGAGATTTTTGTGCAAAAAATGACCATCAAAATTAAATTTGACCTTCAACATGACCTTGAAATAGGCAATCTCAGAATTGAATTCCTAGCACCAATAAAGTACAGAAAGTGACAATATACAACAATCTAGGACTAAGAGAAGCTGAGATATGAGCTTTGGTCTTTTCGGCGGGAGCCATTTTGAATTTTCTGCAAACCGGCCACTAGGGGGCCGTCCCAATTTGTTTGCAGTGGTTTTTGAAAACCTTATGTCCATGCCTAACACCATGCCAGATATCAAAGACGTGTCACCAAGTGCACAATCTTTATGATTTTTGACATATTCCCTCCCAGCTATTATTTTGTTCTAAAAGTATGCTGAGCAAAGGGCAGCTCGAAAAAATACATACACTCACCGGCCACTTTATTAGGTACAGCTTGCTACAGTAGTACCGGGTTGGACCCCACTAATCCTCCATAGATTCAACAAGGTACTGGAAACATTCCTCAGAGAGTTTAGTTCATGTTGACATGACGGCATCACGCAGTTGCTGCAGATTTGTCGGCTGCTCATCCGTGATGTGAATCTCCCGTTCCACCACATCACAAAGGATCTGTTGGACTGAGATCTGGTGACTGGGGAGAACATTTGGCTAGTGAAGCACCGAATACAGCAGAAAAGCACTGCAACGCATAGTGAACACAGCTGGTAAGATCATAGGTGCCCCACTCCCTTCCTTGAAAGACACTTATACCACCGACCTCACCCGGAAAGCTATCTTGATTGCGAGCGACACCAGCCACCCCGCACACAGTCTGCTCAGCCTCCTACCCTCAGGCAGAAGGTACAGGAGCCTCCTACCCTCGGGTAGAAGGTACAGGAGCCTCCGTTGCCGCACCACCAGACTCAGTAACAGCTTTACACACCAAGTGGTCAGGAAGCTAAATTCTCTCCCCTCACTCCCCCCAGCCAGATCCTCCAGACTGGCTGGGGACTGGCTGGCTGGAACTGAACTGAAATCCCCCCCCCGCCCATGAACACTCTAGGACTATGAAAAAACTGTCTCTTTAAATATTACCACTATGTCACTTTACTTTACTGTTTTACAATGTCCAAATACACCCTAAGGAATGTTTCTTTTTTCACAAAAACTGCCTTTTGCACTACCATCTTAGTACTAGTAAATGTTGTATTTATTTATGTGAACTTTTTGAGAATGTCTATCTGTTGTGCCTGCACACTTTATATCTTTCACCGAGGGAAGTGGGAAACGTCCTCTCGATTCCTTGTATGTCTTGACATGTGAAGAATTGACAATAAAGCTACTTTGACTTTGACTTTTGAACTCATCTTCATGTTCAAGAAAGCAGTGTGAGATGATTCTTTATGACATGGTGCATTATCCTGCTGGAAGTATCCATCAGAAGATGGTTCACTGTGGTCATAAAGGGATGGACGTGGTCAGCAACAACACCCAGGGAGGCTGTGGCGTTGACACGAGGCTCAATTGGTACTAATGGGCCCAAAGTGTGCCAGGAAAATATCCTCCACACCATTACACTGGTTTGAACTGCAGTAGGTCTTTACCATGTCTACATGCCTAAATTGCATTGGGTTGCTGCCATGTGATTGGCTGATTAGAAATTTGCGTTAACGAGCAGTTGTACCTAATAAAGTGGCCGTTGAGTCTATAGCAGGGGTCGTCAACCCGCGGCTCTAGAGCCGCATGTGGCTCTTTAGCGCCGCCCTAGTGGCTCCTGGAGCTTTTTTCCTTTTTTTTCCCCTTTTTCTTCTTTTTTGCTTCTTTTTTTTCTTCCTTTTTTTCTCTTTCTTTCTCTTTTTTCTCTCTTTTTTTCCTTTTTTTCTTTCTTTTCTTGTTTTTTTTGCTTTTTTCTTCTTTTTTTCCTTTTTTTCCCTTTTTTCTTCTTTTTTTCTTCCTTTTTTCTCTTTCTTTGTCTTTATTTTCTCTTTTTTTCTCTTTTTTTCTTTCTTTTCTTGTTTTTTTTTTCTTTTTTCTTCTTTCTTTCCTTTTTTCCACTTTTTTTTCTTCCCTTTTCCTTTCCTTTTTAATCTCGACATTTACACTTTTTTCCTCAACATTTCGACTTTTTTCTCGACATTTACACTTTTTTCTCAACATTTGAACTTTTTTCTCGAGATTGTACTTCAACATTAATCTCAACATTTTGACTTTTTTCTCTAAATTTTGACCTTTTTCTCCACATTTTGACTTTTTTTCGACATTTCTCCTTTCACCATTTGCCTTCATTCTAAGGCTGATACAAGACTTTTCATTTTTTGCAGCTCCAGACATGTTCGTTTTTTGTGTTTTTGGTCCAATATGGCTCTTTCAACATTTTGGGTTGCCGACCCCTGGTCTATAGCATATAACAGCATATAACAGCGACAATGTCACTGAGAAAGAATCTGTGCAAAGATATCATACAGTCTTGGCCCTACTGTGTGAGCCGTTGTCCCTCAAACTCACGCTGAGCTCATCTGTGCTTAATGTTCAGTGTTCAAATGAAATTAATTAGGTAATGAGTTTGCACCATGTAATGCATCACAGCTTACCGTTTCCAGCTTCGTGGTCATGACGAGGCCGACAAGAGAAATCTCTGAGAGCACAAGAGATGTCATAAAACTGTTGAGGGGTGAGTTGAAAGTCAGTGACAGTGTGTATAACACACTCTTGGAATTGTGGGTAGAACCGTTGGACGTGCAATAAACCACTGGCCCCACGAGGGAAAGCTCAGCCGACCTGCAGTAAAACATGGTGGCGGTTCAGCGGAGCTTTGAGACTGATACGCTGTCTCTGGGTTAGAGGCTGCTCTGCTAGGGCTGCTGCGTTCCCACAAAATCTGCAAGCTCACATTTAGGAAAGGATCAAGTTCGTATTTTCAAGACAATGCAGCACAAGATGATCAAAACAATGGCTATAGACACGGATAATCAATAAGAGTGAGCCAGCAGACAAAGTGTATCACTGATAACATGTTCAGTTAGGGACTAAGTAAGTAATTGTGCGTGTGTGCGTGTGCGTGTGTGTGTGTGTGTGTGTGTGTGTGTGTGTGTGTGTGTGTGTGTGTGTGTGTGCGTGTGTGTGTGTGTGTGTGTGTGTGTGTGTGTGTGTGTGTGTGTGTGTGTGTGTGTGTGTGTGTGTGTGTGTGTGTGTGTCGTGTGTGTGTGTGTACCTTTGCTCTACGTTGTCAAAGATGAATGCAGGAGAATGTGACGGGGGTGGGAGTGCCAAACCTCAACCCTCATAAATAAATAAGCAGAATTCATCTTGCCAGGCTCCGAGCGTTGCTCGTGGCTGAAACACAGAAGTTAAGATCAATCAGTGTCTCATAGCGGCAGCTGTAGGAGAGTTGCAGCTCCGACAACAATAAATAAATAAAATTCAAATACAAAAACAAGAACAGCTCAGATTCACCAGTGCCTGTGCTGTAGTGATCCCATTGGATGATTGGATTGAAATTCATTCATGATCCAATAGCTAATTCATCCAGTCACTTACCAAGTATTGTGTGTTTAATCCCAGTTCTTTTCCAATCACTGTCCATGACTTCACAGATTTTAACTGGAGGCCTTACATGTAGGGTGAAGTAACACCATTGTGGTTACAATATTACCTATAACCAGAGGTGTCTTCAGTATTCACATTCATTACTCAGGTAGAAGTATAGATACTAGAGTTTAAAAATACTCCTGTAGAAGTTGAAGTATCAACTCAAGTTTTTTACTCAAGTAAAAGTATAAAAGTACTGGTTTCAAAACTACTTAAAGTATAAAAGTAAAAGTAATGTAAGGGGGAAAAAAGCCATTAAGGACAAAAGCCATTGAAAATGAATGTATCTTAGTATAATGTAAATATATTAAAGAAGCATATATGTGTACTATTGAGCATTAACATGTGTTTCAGAGAGCAGCAGATATGATGACTAGTTGCCTATAAGTATTGTAATGGTGCAAAAAGTCAAACTTCATGTTCATGTTATCATTTATCCTAACCTTTATTGGAATGTACATCCAAGTTTAGTTGCAGGAATCTGAGGGAACGGATGTAAGAACAAAACTGGACAAGAACATCTGAAACAACCACAACCAAATTCACTCTATCCGGATGGAGCAATTTAACTGGATAGTTTTTATTTAAAGGCCCAAATGAAATAGAGTAACGAGGCTGTTTTTAAAATGTAAGGAGTAAAAAGTAGAGATAATTGCGTGAAAATGTAAAGAGTAAAAGTAAAAAGTCGTCTGAAAAATAATTACTCCAGTGAAGTATAGATAACCAAAATTTCTACTTAAGTAAGGTAACGAAGTATTTGTACTTTGTTACTTGACACCTCTACCTATAACCCTTTTGTCGTCAAAAAACTACATTTGAGGTGTAAGTTTTGGGTACAATGTCCTGAATTACACATTCAACAGGACAAAAGGATGACTGGAAAGGAAAAGTGTGGATCTTACAGAGCAGTGACAGAATGGGGAACTAAAACTAACTAACTAAACTAAAAACTCTTATTGTTGGCACAAAAGACAACCGGGTTTAGTTTAAATGCGCTTACTATAATATAGCATTTCAATCTCAATTTTTTTTTCAATTAAATTTGACTTTTTATTTAAGTCGTATATGATTTTAAAGAATTGCTTACCGGTAATTGTGCTTAGAGAAGTTATTCAGAGTTTGGTGCTTAAAATTCAAGGGGAGCTAATCATTTTTGACAAGCTCAACACATCACTGAAATGTCGCAGTTGAATTCAGGAATATATATTAGATTCAAAAGATATTTTTCAAAATCCACCAGAAAATAAATCCAACATCTATTGAACAACAATAGATAAGCAATTAAATGATAATCAATAGAATTTTTCAAACAACCATATTTTTCACCAAAGGTATGCATCACTTTTACTCAATCATTACTTTTTATCATTATTAGGGCCCGAGCACCTTCAGTGCGAAGGCCCTATTGTATCTGTAGGAATTTTTTTTCTTCTTCTGACGGAAGGAGGGCCTTTTTGCCCCCCTAAACGTGCCCAAAAAGTCACCAAATTTTGCATGCAAGTCAGGCCTGGCGAAAAATTTGATATTTAATGGTTTACATTAATGGGCGTGGCAAAATGGCTCAACAGCGCCCCCTGGAAAACTTTGTGACTCAAGCCCCACAATACGGTTTGACGTACATGCACGAAAATCGCTACACACCTGTATCAGTACACAACTTAAAGAAAAGTTTCTTGGCGACATGGCTGAAACCGAACAGGAAGTCGGCCATTTTGAATTAATCGTGTCACTTTGGCGCAATTTATGCCATTCCTTCGGCAGTTAATACGGCCCGAACCGTAACGTTCCCCCAAGTGTGTTATACATCAAAACGTGCGTCTCCATCCTGCGACAACACGCATTACTTTTCTCTTTCAAAAGCGTTACCGTGGCAACGCTAGACACCAAAAAGCGCGCCCACCCTTCATCTGATTGGTTCAGACCGAAAAAACTTTGCGCCTCAAGCCCCATAATACGGTTTGACGTACATGAACGAAAATCGGGTCACACCTGTATCATGTCGCAACTTAAAGAAAAGTCTCTTGGCGCCATGGCCGAAACCCAACAGGAAGTCATTTTAAACATTCTGAATTAATCGCGTAATTTTGGAGCAATATGAGCCATTCCTTCGAGAACTAATACGGCCCGAACCGTATCGTGAACCCAGATGTGTTATACATCAAAATGTGCGTCTCCATCCTGCGACTACGCGCATTACTTTTCTCTTTCAAAAATGTTAACGTGGCGATGCTAGACGGCAAAAAGCGCGCCCCCCTTCATCTGATTGGTCCATATTTGATAGTTCCCCAAAAGGCACCAAATTTTGCATGCAAGGCAGGCCTGGCGATAGATTTGATATTTTATGGTTTGCATTAATGGGCGTGGTAAAATGGCTCAACAGCGCCCCCCGGAAAACTTTGTGCCTCAAGCCCCACAATACGGTTTGACGTACATGCACGACAATCTGTACACACCTGTATCATGTCGCAACTTAAAGAAAAGTCTCTTGGCGCCATGGCCGAAACCGAACAGGAAGTCAGCCATTTTTAATTTAGTGTGTAATTTTGGCGCAATTTATGCCATTCCTTCGGCAATTAATACGGCCCGAACCGTAACGTGCACCCAGGTGTGTTATACATCAAAATGTGCGTCTTCATCTTGCGACTACGCGCATTACTTTTCTCTTTCAAAAGCGTTACCGTGGCGACGCTAGACGCGAAAAAGCGTGCGTCCCCTTCATCTGATTGGTCCATATTTGATAGTTCTCCAAAAGTCACCACATTTTGCATGCAAGCCAGGCTTGGCGATACATTTGATATTTCATGGTTTGCATTAATGGGCGTGGCCTAACGGCTCAACAGCGCCCCCTAGAAAACTATTCTCTGCCATAACTTTTGAAAGTTTTGACATAAAGAGTCGTGGGGGGTGTCATGGGACTCTGTATTGAGTCCTTGACCATAATTGGTGAAAATTAGCCCCGCCCCTTCTTCTGATTGGTTGTCCCTTTTTTCTGCTATAACTTTTGAATGGTTTGACATAGGAAGTCATGGGTGGTATCGTTTCTGATATGCTTATGGGGGCGGTGGCCGTGAGTGCGAGGGCCCGTTCATCGCTGCTTGCAGCTTTAATTATTATTAGCCTTCTTGCTTCATCCTGTTCAGGTATGGGGGGGGGCGGAGCCTAGACAAGACTGACTGGAAGCCAAAAACAGTTTGAGAACATTTATGGAAACACAAATAGGAAATGATTATCTGTACTATGTCATAATTACAAGAAAAGACCTTTTAATTATCAGAATCTGAATTGACAATCAGAAGGAGGAAACCAGCTGCTCTTATGAAATGAGGTTAATGTGAATGTTGATTATTGATCTGCTCAAAGGTTCAGTGGAAACATCACGGCTGTAACAAACCTGCTTATAGGCACTTGTAACAGCATGTTTTCGTATATGTGAATATGGGCTTCAAACGTAATGGGTTTTTGCTTCAGGGGAGGAAGAATATGAACAATAAATACCGTATTTTCACGACCATTCGGCGCACCTTGTGAAAAGGCGCACCCTCAGTTTTGTGTGTAATTTTTGGATTTAAAACACACACACACACACATTGGGCGCACCGACCCAAAAGGCGCAGTCTACACAGACGGAGCTGCACACACGCGCTGCAGAACACACACAAGTGTGCTTATTTAAAAATAGAGCGGGAGCAAAACTTAGTTTGATATTTTATTTCACTTTTCACATCAATCAAACCCTTCAAAGTCTTCATCTTCTGTTTCCGCATTAAAGAATTTAAAAAAACACTGGGTCGCCGCACATAAACCTGCCTCAGCCACCCGATCATCTCTTCATCCATCCAGCCCTTTTCATTTGCCTTTATAATGACTCCGGCTGGAAAAGTCTCTTTAGGCAACGTTCTTCTTTTAAAAATCACCATCGGCGGCCGGCAGCAGTTTCTGTCCATCAGCGTGGCAGGCAAGCACAACAGTAAATGATGACTTCTCATACCCCGTTGTGCGGTTCCCGACCTCGGTGGTCCCGGTCCGCTCCCCCGCGCTGGACCCGGTCCGCTCCCCGTCCGCTCCCCGTCCGCTCCCCCGCGGTGGTCCCCGTTAACTCCACCGTGTGATTCCGGGATGTGGAACGCGAGCGGCACCTCGTCCATGTCGGGGACGTGTCGACTGCAGAATGAACGGATGCTCTCCATCTTTTCCATGTAATCTGCCGGGCGCTGCTGCTGCGCTGGCACCGTTTCATGAAGCGAAAGCACCAGGACGGACCTCCATGAAAATGTTCAATTTTCATTTCTTCCGCCAGCGCTACTGCTTTCAGTCGGACTCACCCGCAACTCACGGGTGCTTCACACGCCCCCTTCTCCCTTTACCGTTCTCATGGTGGCTCCGCCTCACATTACCGTAACACAGGTAATAGAAACGGCGCACCGTTTCATAGGGCGCGCGGCACATTTTAGAAAAAAAAAGACGAATTTTATGTGCGCCTTATGGTCGCGAAAATAAGGTAGGTTAAAAAAAGTAACACTTTAACAAAATTTAAAAGAGAAAAAAATCCCTATACCATATGGGAAGCATGTTACCACCCATACAGCTTTCTCTATCCATGGCAACATCATCTTCCAAAATATTTTTATTTCCCACATATATTTTTGTTTTAATATGACATTTAAACTATTCTTAATTTCGATAAATTCATTTACCGTATTCCAGGCCTCTCAAGTGCAACTGATAACCTTTACATTTTCTTTTAATTATGAATTTGGGATCTAGAACACCAATTTGAAGATATTTTTTTGTGATTAAGAGAGTTTTATAACTATGGAATAAGTCTACTCATTAGAATATTTTTAGTGACCCCCCCCCCCCTTCCCAGATATATTTAATTAAACCCTGGGAATTCCCTGTGTTTAATGTATGTTGTATTTGAGATACAAGTTTGTACAAAAAGAAACTAGACCCAAAGCAACACGTTGAGCAGAGAGTTTTAGACCCCTGCTGCTGTCGGCTGATTCACGCTTTTAGTTGTTTCGCTCCTCTCACTTACAAAACACTGCGAGTGGCTCCTCATCCAACATGCAGTTCTGGCAGCTCCACTGTAAGAAAAACAAATCAACAAAACTTTTATCCTGCATCTCATTTTTCATAATCTATTAAGGTTTTGAAACTGTAAAACAGCTCCATTTTTTTTAAACGTTACCCTGTCAAACAGATTAAAACACAGCCTGAAAAAGTGTCCAATAAGAGCTTAAAATATTACAAATGAATCTGCAGCAATTAGCGCTCATTCTGTGATGACGGCCTCCATATGTCTGATTCCGTTTGGATAGTGAAGATTCAGAGAAGCTTGTCTAAAGATGTCATTACGCCCGTATAAATACAAACACAGTCAGCTTGTTGATGAAGCATTTTTTTTTTTCCAGGAAGCAGGAACACAGGGAGGCACACGTCAAGCACTGGAAATCTACAACAAAAAACACAAACAAAACACAAAACCAACAAAACCAACATGGAGCCGACCAAAACACAAGCAGCAATCGACCCAAATCACAGTCTGAGCTAAGCTACCGCTAACTAACCCCAAAAACTACAGAGCAAGCGTGCAGGTGAACAGCCAGTGTGTATGCGTGTATGTATATGATCATGCGTGTGTGTGTGTATGTGTGTGAGTATGCGTGCGTGTGTGTGTACATGTCTTTGTGGCTATGTGTGTGTGTATGTTTGTTTGTGTGGCTGTGTATGTGTGTGTATGTGTATGTATACGTATGTGACTGAGTGGCTATGTATGTGTGAGTGTGTGAGTGTGTGTGTGTGTGTGTGTGTGTGTGTGTGTGTGTGTGTGTGTGTGTGTGTGTGTGTGTGTGTGTGTGTGTGTGTGTGTGTGTATGAGCGTGTATATGTATGTGTGACTAAATGTAACTGTGTGTGTGTATGCATATGTGTGGCTATGTGTGTGTATGTGTGCATGCATGAATGTATGAATATGTATACGTGTACGTGAGTGTGTATATGTCTATGTGGCTATGTGTATGTATGTGTGTGTGTGTGTGTGTGTGTGTGTGTGTGTGTGTGTGTGTGTGTGTGTGTGTGTGTGTATGTGTTTGTGTTGCTGTGTATGTGTGTGTATGTGTATGTATACGTATGTGACTGAGTGACTATATATGTGTGTGTGTGTGTGTGTGTGTGTGTGTGTGTGTGTGTGTGTGTGTGTGTGTGTGTGTGTGTTTGTGTGTGTATGAGCGTGTATATGTATGTGTAACTAAATGTAACTGTGTGTGTATGCATATGTGTGGCTATGTGTGTGTATGTGTGCATGCATGAATGTATGAATATGTATACGTGTACGTGAGTGTGTATATGTCTACGTGGCTATGTGTATGTATGTGTGTATGTGTGTGTTGATGAAGCATTTAACGTGCTCAACCAGAGCTCCAGTCGTAGGCCTTTGCCCATGACCATTGCAATACAATGTTTCTCATTTTCCAACACCCCACAGAGAAAATCTGCCTCATTTCAGTCAGTTAAACGTATGGAGAAAAAAAAAATGGAGCTGTGGCTGTGGGCTCATTCTGACACGAGTTGGGAGAAATATTGGCGGCAACTATTTATTTGGAGGATAAAGCGTTCAGCACATTTGCATAATCTGAGCGGTGCTGCAGCTGGACCGCAACAGCATCAACTCAGACGCTCCTAATTTCACTCTAATCGCTTCTATACTGAACAGAGGAGCAGCAAAAAAATACCAACTATTCATCTGGTTCTCATTTGCTGACATGACTGAGTCTCTCAGCCGTCACTGCTCATTTAGACAATGTGTCTTCCAGGAAGACTCGTATGTTGTATCAAAGGAAATGTTTGTTAAAAAGCTCAGACATGCGCTGCCTCTCTAGAGTCTCCCTTCAGATTAGCAGAGACAAGGCCCTAAGGTGCACTTGTGATTTAAAAGGACCATTGTGTCTTTATAAACACAAGTCGGGGCTAAAAAGACATTTTGGTTACCATTGGACTGATAAACGCTTTGTTCGCTCGGCCGAGGGTTTGACCTGCTTTGAAACCTCAAAGATTCTCCACCGCACTGATGCTATAAACTGTGGTTCTACCTGAGTCAGAGCTTTGTTACGTTGCACTAGCACCTCTTTTCAGGAAGTCTAAAGCTGAAGAAATCAATAGTTCTAGTTCTGAAAGCAAAAACAGTTTCTATTATGTCTCGATTCAGGACTTCAGCCGTAGTCAGTCCTCAAGTTGTAAAAAAAAATCAGGGGGGATGGTGGTTTTTATCACATGGGGACAGATAATTTGTGCTGATTACAAATAATATAATATATTACAAATAATAACACTGACCAAAACACGTGCAGAAATACTGCAGGAATGACATAGCAGCAGTTAAATGCAGCCTTCTGTAAGCTTTAAATATCCACTGGGCTTACATCAAATACATCAAAACACAACAATAAAAAACACTTTTCTGAACTTATCAATATGACTCTGTCCTTCACAGGATAAGTAAAATGGATCACTGCAAAAACTCAAAATCTTAACAAGAATATTTGTCTTATTTCTAGTTAAAATGTCTCATTTTAGTAAAAAAATCTCATTACACTTAAAACAAGACTCATCACTGGAAAAAACAACAATTTTCATCTGTTTCAAGTAGATTTTCACTTAAGATAAGTAGAAAAATCTACCAGTGGAACAAGATTTTTTTGCTTGTAATGAGAAGATAAATCTTGTCCCACTGGCAGATTTTTCTACTTATTTCAAGTGAATTAACTTGAAACAGGTGAAAATTGTCAAATAAGTTATTTTCTCTAAATGTTGAAATAACAGTAAAACCACATTCATTGATGAAATGACATATGGGATGGAAAGGGGGGATGGCAGTTTTACAGGGGGGATGATTTGGACCGTTTTTATTTCAGGGGGGATGATTTTGACCGTTTTTATTTCAGGGGGGGATGCCATCCCCCCTCACCCCTCCTCAACTCCAGTACTGGTTGTAGTTTGGGCCGTCCGCTCTTTCATTTTCCCCAAATGTGTTCAGAGGTTGCGCACCATCCATTCATCTGTTTCCTATTGCCACCTCAATCCTGTTTGGAGTCATGAGGGTTTGCCGGAGAAGCAGGGTGCATCCTGGGCAGGTCACGCGTCCATCGCTGGGTCCATGTGCGCTCACGTGCGTGCTACGGTACCATTTACAGATATCAGCGTTTCAGCTGGGCCCAAGTGTCAAGCTGGACCTGGCAACAAAAAAAAAAAAAAAACCTTGCCCGGGGGGCATTTATCTTCACTGATGGAACAAATTGGGGTCATTGAGGGGGCTGAAGGAGTTTTTCTATCCACATATCATTTCTGAAGAGCACTGCAATAGTGGACTTCTTTGTGAGAGAATTCACAGGGATCTCCCCGTTGAAAGCCACGAGAGTGGAAGAGAGGCCACTTGTGCTCTGGATCCATTCATTTGTAAAACTGCTGTAATGGATGCAAGGACATCGGTGGAATATGATTCACAGGTGAAGGGAGAGAGGATAGGTAAGGTGTGAGAACTAGGTATTGTGCTGCAATGCCAGCAGGGCTAAAACAATCTGGTAATGTATGATGGGAGTTTGTACGCTGAGAAGGAATAATCAGTCACAGGTGTGGTAATTTAGGCGTTGGAAGACACAGCCAGCTAATCAGGGAAGATGCTGCAAGAGAAGGGAGATCTGTGGGAAGATGAGAGCTTGATGAGAACGAGAAAAAAACAGGAAGTGGGAGTAATTTTTACAATGAAAAGGGAAACATTGCTCAGTACATAACTCTGGTACACCATGGAAGTTGTATCGGTTGGCAGCGCGGCTGTACACGATCTATTCCCCTGCACATCGTCTCGCAATGCAAACCTCACACTGAGCGGACGCATCGCCTTGCTTTGGACGAGGGTTGAATCATGGCTGCTCGGAGCAGATCATGGTGACTCATTAAGCTGCTCCAACAAACGGCACTTCAGTGTCCTTCACTGTTTCATCTTCTTGAAATGGCGGTGGCTGAAAGAGGAACTTGTGTCATCTTGCTAGCATCAACTTCCACTAGTATTTCATAGTTCACATCCTTGAAAGCACACAGAATTAATTAAAAGGATTCGAAGCTTTAGAAATATGACAAGCCACTAAATGTGAAGCTCTGAGTTCACAGTTAACTGGTGTTTGGAAAGACCGTAATAATGATCACTCCCATGTACTCATGTACTCTTCCTGGATAACAGGAAGCTGCAGAATCCCTCCATCCCTCCATCCCTCCATCGCTCTCTGCTAATGTGGTGACGGTCTTGAACGTCACAATCTTCCAGTTAAACATAGAAATTGAGTTTTCATTTTTGTAACTATGGTTGCATATCAGTCACTTGACCAATCACTTCATTGAATGCAAAACACAAGAAATTAGACATTCACTCTTGCAACAAAAATATCTGCTTGCATTAACAATTGTAATCCTTTCATTACTCACTTCAGTATATTCCTGCAGGTGGGTGTGTGTGTGTATATGTACGTATATACACATACATACATATGTATGTGTACATATATATATATATATATATATATATATATATATATATATATATATATATATATATGTAATATATGTACGTAATTAATAGAAATGAACGCGCTAAAGTCCCAGCCTTAATATATATATATATATATATATATATATATATATATATATATATATATATATATATATATATATATATATATATACAAAGTCGCAGACGAAAAGGGTCTCGTGGTCCCGTGGATGGAAATTTTGTTTTAAAAAAACGGATGGATGGAAGCGTGCTCTGTTTTCTAATGTGTTTCCATGTTCTGGAATGTACTTGAAACAGTTGAAAGTATTTTGTTATATTTAAAGGAGCTTGAGGCTCCTTTTAAGAAATGAGACTCTCTAGCGCCACCCTTCACCACGACGGCCGTCGGGGGTACTGCAGCCAACAGTGAAGCCGGCACGGGAGAACGGGGAGAACGCACATGCAGCGTCATGTGACGTCACATCTGCAGGACAGCGCGGGAAATTCGGACTCCAAATTGCAGCACATTTTGCAGCACACAGCCTGTTCAAGGCAACGGAGAGATACACTAGAGGGATCATTCGTTTTGGTTTGGAACGCTTCATCTGACATTATTACTAGAAAAATTAAAACGTATACAATTTTTTTTCATAAATCCAGCCTCAAGCTCCTTTAAGTGTTTACAGAAGGTCCTTGACTATAGACTACCTGTCTCATTCAATGTGCATACTGCATATATTTAATTTACTGCACTTTATAGCAAATTGCACTGATTTGTTCTTGGTGAAGCACCACCTTGATAAAAATAAACTGTTTCATAAATTGAACATATGTTTCCACTAGTCAATCATTCACTCGTATACAAAAATCAATTTGAAACAAACAAAAAAGGAAATCTAATTGTTCTCAGGTCTAAAATTGATATGCGATCAAATTGAGATTAATTGCGATTAATTAATTCCAAAGCCTGTAATTAATTTGATATATATATATACATACATATATATATACATACATACACATATATATATATATATATATACATATATATGTATATATATATATATATACATATATATATATACACATATACATATATATGTACCCATCACTCCGCAAACGTCCTTTTGTGTATGTCCTCACTTCTCTTTCTATGTCTTCTATCTTGTCACTTTGCAATAATAATGACATTTTATAAAAGTATACAATAGTGTAATTAAAATAACGGTGAGACATATTCACTTCTGTTGGGCCATTTCGAGTTCCACAAACAACAATTAATAACTCAGTAAATGTATTTGTCTCCAAGTGCAGGATAGTTGGACTCATTCAGAATTACACCATACACCTGTGTCTGTGTACTGACTGAAACTAAGCTGGATACCCATCATATTTAATGGCAAAATGTCCACAGGCAGATTTTTTTTTTTCTGAGGCAGCAAACTTTCCTTGCAGCTTCTCAGCTTCCCCCTGTGACGGGGAAAGCCCTGCAGATCCTTGTGTCCTGCTTATTGATTTGGCATAGGATTTACGATGGATGCCCTTCCTGACACAACCTTCCCTATCGGTCCCAGCTTGGGATCGGACTGACGAAATAATCGAGTCAATGAGGGCTGTGTAGGGTTCACGGTCTTGCCAAAGGACACTTTGGCACTTGCTCGGGCTTGGAATTGATCCACAAACCTTCCAGCAGGAGGGTAACCGACTCTACCTCCTAACAATACAATATTAGAGATATATTACATACATTTGTCAGTTTTTGTGTATTTTCTGGATGTTGGAGAGTGGGAAGAGGGTGGAGGGTATACTTGTGTCACACGAGGCTTCAGAGACATCTCTTATTTCATTAACAGTTGTAGCATCGTGATTGTGATCGCTACGGTCGAGGTCTTTATCAGTGGAAGTGTCAGACAGTGGCATCGCCTCTCAGTGTCCACAAACCCTTCGCTCTTTAAACACCAGCAGATTTATTTGAACGGCTGTCGGCCCACGGGATGTCATTTAGATACCCCCGGTTTATTCATTGATTCCTGTTACTTTTAATAAGCAAGTGAAATGAACTTGACATGATGATCAGCGTTTATTTCTTTCTTTCTTTTCTTTTCTCAGCGGTGCCTATAGTCTTCAGAGATTTACAGTTATGCTACTGTACACTTGCACAAGGAAGATAACCAAATTGTGTCTTTATTCCCTGGAGTAAAGTGGCATAAAAAAAGCATTTTCTCTGATTATGAAAAGAAAAAAGAAGTGATTTTGAAGGATTTTGAAGAGTAAGAATAAGATTCAATTTGAGCTTTAGTAACTTCTCAATTGCTTTTGTCTCCTGTCGTCTTATACTCCGATGTAGCTTTACACACCATTGAGCCACAGCCTTTAGGGTTTAGGCTTTCCATGCTCATCCATCATCCTGAAGGGGGAAAAAAGGGCGATTCGTGTTTCCTTAGGGTGGGAGCCATGCCTGTGGCTGTCAGCCAATGGTGATTGATGGGTGGGGTTATGACAGGGCACCTGGGCCAATGCACAAGCCTCAACCGGGGAGCGCTGGGGCTCCCCGCCATCAAGCGGCGACTGATCTCCCCGCTGCAGCGCTGACAGTCCGGAGAGGAGTGTGTAGCGAGTTGCTCAAGGCACTAATGCGTAGGACCAGCTGAGGATGAAGGCTTATTGTCAGAAGACCGGTCCTTGTTAACTGCATTATAGTTTTAAGGCAGCAGACATGGCGGCAGCAGTGGGAGAATTGTGCAGACGCCCACCACTGTGAGGATGACACATACAAGCACAAATACTGCCGCTGCTACTGCAACACAGTAACTAAGCAACAGGAAACTTCACACACTGACCACTGACACTGCATTTTGATAGAAATATGGGTTAGCATCTCCCTCTCTCCCTTCCCCTCTCTCCCTCTCCTCTATTTTTTTTTTCAGACCGAGCAGACGTGACTCCGTTGCAGACTCGAACATGGATGAGCACAGCCTCCTCTGCATCGCTCTTCCTCCACCTACTCCTTTGCAATGGCATTATATGTCTCCTCTTTCATCATTATTCCTTGCCTCCCTCTCCTCTTTTTCTCTGTAGTGAGCTGCGCTCCATCTCTCCATCTTTACAGACACTTACACCACCTCCAGCTCTCCAAATCCCCTCCGCTTATACCGTGTTTTACACCTCCTCTCATGTTCCCTGTCCTCCACTACGGGCTCCAGCAGCTACTCCGCTCCCTTTGGCCTCTACAACACCTTGTCTTTCTTCTTTAAAATGCCATCCCCATCCATCTTCATGGTACTCTCCCTTTTCCCTTTGTGGTTCAGGTCATTTAAGCAGACTATTTGTTCCCTTGTTTTGTCAATCTGCATCATTGATAACCCCTGTCCCTCTTGTTGCTCGTTTTCTGTGTCTCCGGGTTGATGTTTTCCTCACAGCCAGCTGGCAGCGTCTCTTCCATCCTGCAGGAGCGATGAGGAGCAAGAATAGCCCGGACACACAGGCAACTGAATCCAAGGCAAGGCAAGGCAAGGCAAGGCAAGGCAAGGCAAGGCAAGGCAAGGCAAGGCAGGGCAGGGCAAGGCAGGGCAAGGCAAGGCACGGTGAGGCAAGGGGAGGCAAGGCAAGGCAAGGCAAGGCTGGGCAAAGCAAGGCAAGGCTGGGCAAGGCAAGGCAAGGCAAGGCAAGGCAAGGCAAGCCAGGGCAAGGCAAGGCAAGGCTGGGCAAGGCAAGGCAAGGCAAGGCAAGCCAGGGCAAGGCAAGGCAAGGCAAGGCAAGTTTATTTGTATAGCACATTTTGACTTTTTCTCAACATTTCGACTTTTTTCTCGAGATTGTACTTCAACATTAATCTCTACATTACGACTTTTTTCTCGACATTTTCGACTTTTTTCTCGACATTGCGACTTTTTTCTCAAAATTTTGCCTTTTTTCTCGACATTTCGACTTTTTTCTCGACATTTCAATTTTTTTCTCAACATTTCGCCTTTTGCCTTCATTCTAAGGCTTATACAAGAATTTTCATTTTTTTGCGGCTCCAGACATATTTGTTTTTTGTGTTTTTGCTCCAATATGGCTCTTTCAATATTTTGGGTTGCCGACCCCTGGTATAGCACAAATCAACACAAGCTAATTCTAAGTGCTTTACATCGACATTAAAAGCGGCAAGACACAATTAAACAGTAAATAACAAATAAAATGATATAAAATGTTAAGAAAAGAGGTAAAATAATAAAAAGCACAAGTTGTTAAAAAGTAAGGGCAGTAGAATACAGCAGGTAAGTATTTAATTAAACAGTAATGTTTTTATCCTGATTTAAAGGATGTACAGTTGGAGCAGACCTCAGGTCTACAGGAAGTTTGTTCCACCGGTGAGGAGCAGAATAACTGAACGCTGCCTAACCTTGCTTGGTTCTGGTTCTTGGGAACCACAACAAACCAGATCCAGATGAACCTCAGGGGTCTGGGAGCTTCATAGGAACTAACAGATCCAGCATGTATTTTGGTCCAAGACCATTCAGGTCTTTGTAGACCAGCAGTAAGATTTTAAACTCAATCCTTTGACTCACTGGAAGCCAGTGTAGAGATTTCATGACCGGTGTAATGTGGTCCAGTTTCCTGGTGTAACATGGTCCAGTTTCCTGGTGTAATATGGTCCAGTTTCCTGGTGTAATATGGTCCAGTTTCCTGGTGTAATGTGGTCCAGTTTCCTGGTGTAATATGGTCGAGTTTCCTGGTGTAATAAGGTCCAGTTTCCTGGTGTAATGTGGTCCAGTTTCCTGGTGTAATATGGTCCAGTTTCCTGGTGTAATATGGTCCAGTTTCCTGGTGTAATATGGTCCAGTTTGCTGGTGTAACATGGTCCAGTTTCCTGGTGTAATATGGTCCAGTTTCCTGGTGTAATATGGTCCAGTTTCCTGGTGTAATATGGTCCAGTTTCCTGGTGTAATATGGTCCAGTTTCCTGGTGTCACATGGTCCAGTTTCCTGGTGTAATATAGTCCAGTTTCCTGGTGTAATATGGTCCAGTTTCCTGGTGTAATATGGTCCAGTTTCCTGGTATAATGTGGTCCAGTTTCCTGGTGTAATGTGGTCCAGTTTCCTAGTATAATATGGTCCAGTTTCCTGGTGTAACATGGTCCAGTTTCCTGGTGTAATATAGTCCAGTTTCCTGGTGTCATATGGTCCAGTTTCCTGGTGTAATATGGTCCAGTTTGCTGGTGTAAAGTGGTCCAGTTTCCCGGTGTAATGTGGTCCAGTTTCCTGGTGTAATGTGGTCCAGTTTCCTGGTGTAATATGGTCCAGTTTCCTGGTGTAATATGGTCCAGCTTCCTGGTGTAATATAGTCCAGTTTCCTGGTGTCATATGGTCCAGTTTCCTGGTGTAATATGGTCGAGTTTCCTGGTGTAATAATGTCCAGTTTGCTGGTGTAATGTGGTCCAGTTTCCTGGTGTAATGTGGTCCAGTTTGCTGGTGTAATATGGTCCAGTATGCTGGTGTAATGTGGTCCAGTTTCCTGGTGTAATGTGGTCCAGTTTCCTGGTGTAATGTGGTCCAGTTTGCTGGTGTAATATGGTCCAGTTTCCTGGTGTAATGTGGTCCAGTTTCCTGGTGTAATATGGTTGAGTTTCCTGGTGTAATAAGGTCCAGTTTCCTGGTGTAATGTGGTCCAGTTTCCTGGTGTAATATGGTCCAGTTTCCTGGTGTAATGTGGTCCAGTTTCCTGGTGTAACATGGTCCAGTTTCCTGGTGTAATATGGTCCAGTTTCCTGGTGTAATATGGTCCAGTTTCCTGGTGTAATGTGGTCCAGTTTCCTGGTGTAATATGGTCGAGTTTCCTGGTGTAATAAGGTCCAGTTTCCTGGTGTAATGTGGTCCAGTTTCCTGGTGTAATATGGTCCAGTTTCCTGGTGTAATATGGTCCAGTTTCCTGGTGTAATATGGTCCAGTTTCCTGGTGTAATGTGGTCCAGTTTCCTGGTGTAATATGGTCGAGTTTCCTGGTGTAATAAGGTCCAGTTTCCTGGTGTAATGTGGTCCAGTTTCCTGGTGTAATATGGTCCAGTTTCCTGGTGTAATATGGTCCAGTTTCCTGGTGTAATATGGTCCAGTTTGCTGGTGTAACATGGTCCAGTTTCCTGGTGTAATATGGTCCAGTTTCCTGGTGTAATATGGTCCAGTTTCCTGGTGTAATATGGTCCAGTTTCCTGGTGTACTATGGTCCAGTTTCCTGGTGTCACATGGTCCAGTTTCCTGGTGTAATATAGTCCAGTTTCCTGGTGTAATATGGTCCAGTTTCCTGGTGTAATATGGTCCAGTTTCCTGGTATAATGTGGTCCAGTTTCCTGGTGTAATGTGGTCCAGTTTCCTAGTATAATATGGTCCAGTTTCCTGGTGTAACATGGTCCAGTTTCCTGGTGTAATATAGTCCAGTTTCCTGGTGTCATATGGTCCAGTTTCCTGGTGTAATATGGTCCAGTTTGCTGGTGTAAAGTGGTCCAGTTTCCCGGTGTAATATGGTCCAGTTTCCTGGTGTAATGTGGTCCAGTTTCCTGGTGTAATATGGTCCAGTTTCCTGGTGTAATATGGTCCAGCTTCCTGGTGTAATATAGTCCAGTTTCCTGGTGTCATATGGTCCAGTTTCCTGGTGTAATATGGTCGAGTTTCCTGGTGTAATAAGGTCCAGTTTCCTGGTGTAATGTGGTCCAGTTTCCTGGTGTAATATGGTCCAGTTTCCTGGTGTAATATGGTCCAGTTTCCTGGTGTAATATGGTCCAGTTTGCTGGTGTAACATGGTCCAGTTTCCTGGTGTAATATGGTCCAGTTTCCTGGTGTAATATGGTCCAGTTTCCTGGTGTAATATGGTCCAGTTTCCTGGTGTACTATGGTCCAGTTTCCTGGTGTCACATGGTCCAGTTTCCTGGTGTAATATAGTCCAGTTTCCTGGTGTAATATGGTCCAGTTTCCTGGTGTAATATGGTCCAGTTTCCTGGTATAATGTGGTCCAGTTTCCTGGTGTAATGTGGTCCAGTTTCCTAGTATAATATGGTCCAGTTTCCTGGTGTAACATGGTCCAGTTTCCTGGTGTAATATAGTCCAGTTTCCTGGTGTCATATGGTCCAGTTTCCTGGTGTAATATGGTCCAGTTTGCTGGTGTAAAGTGGTCCAGTTTCCCGTTGTAATGTGGTCCAGTTTCCTGGTGTAATGTGGTCCAGTTTCCTGGTGTAATATGGTCCAGTTTCCTGGTGTAATATGGTCCAGCTTCCTGGTGTAATATAGTCCAGTTTCCTGGTGTCATATGGTCCAGTTTCCTGGTGTAATATGGTCGAGTTTCCTGGTGTAATAAGGTCCAGTTTGCTGGTGTAATGTGGTCCAGTTTCCTGGTGTAATGTGGTCCAGTTTGCTGGTGTAATATGGTCCAGTATGCTGGTGTAATGTGGTCCAGTTTCCTGGTGTAATGTGGTCCAGTTTCCTGGTGTAATGTGGTCCAGTTTCCTGGTGTAATGTGGTCCAGTTTGCTGGTGTAATATGGTCCAGTTTCCTGGTGTAATGTGGTCCAGTTTCCTGGTGTAACATGGTCCAGTTTCCTGGTGTAATATGGTCCAGTTTCCTGGTGTAATATGGTCCAGTTTCCTGGTGTAATGTGGTCCAGTTTCCTGGTGTAATATGGTCGAGTTTCCTGGTGTAATAAGGTCCAGTTTCCTGGTGTAATGTGGTCCAGTTTCCTGGTGTAATATGGTCCAGTTTCCTGGTGTAATATGGTCCAGTTTCCTGGTGTAATATGGTCCAGTTTGCTGGTGTAACATGGTCCAGTTTCCTGGTGTAATATGGTCCAGTTTCCTGGTGTAATATGGTCCAGTTTCCTGGTGTAATATGGTCCAGTTTCCTGGTGTAATATGGTCCAGTTTCCTGGTGTCACATGGTCCAGTTTCCTGGTGTAATATAGTCCAGTTTCCTGGTGTAATATGGTCCAGTTTCCTGGTATAATGTGGTCCAATTTCCTGGTGTAATGTGGTCCAGTTTCCTAGTATAATATGGTCCAGTTTCCTGGTGTAACATGGTCCAGTTTCCTGGTGTAATATAGTCCAGTTTCCTGGTGTCATATGGTCCAGTTTCCTGGTGTAATATGGTCCAGTTTGCTGGTGTAATGTGGTCCAGTTTCCCGGTGTAATGTGGTCCAGTTTCCTGGTGTAATGTGGTCCAGTTTCCTGGTGTAATATGGTCCAGTTTCCTGGTGTAATATGGTCCAGCTTCCTGGTGTAATATAGTCCAGTTTCCTGGTGTCATATGGTCCAGTTTCCTGGTGTAATATGGTCGAGTTTCCTGGTGTAATAAGGTCCAGTTTGCTGGTGTAATGTGGTCCAGTTTGCTGGTGTAATATGGTCCAGTTTGCTGGTGTAATGTGGTCCAGTTTCCTGGTGTAATAAGGTCCAGTTTCCTGGTGTCACATGGTCCAGTTTCCTGGTGTAATATGGTCCAGTTTCCTGGTGTAATATGGTCCAGTTTCCTGGTGTAATATGGTCCAGTTTCCTGGTATAATGTGGTCCAGTTTCCTGGTGTAATATGGTCCAGTTTCCTGGTGTAATATGGTCCAGTTTCCTAGTATAATATGGTCCAGTTTCCTGGTGTAACATGGTCCAGTTTCCTGGTGTAACATGGTCCAGTTTCCTGGTATAATGTGGTCCAGTTTCCTGGTGTAATATGGTCCAGTTTCCTGGTATAATGTGGTCCAGTTTCCTGGTGTAATGTGGTCCAGTTTCCTGGTGTAATATGGTCCAGTTTCCTGGTATAATGTGGTCCAGTTTCCTGGTGTAATATGGTCCAGTTTCCTGGTGTAACATGGTCCAGTTTCCTGGTGTAACATGGTCCAGTTTCCTGGTGTAATATGGTCCAGTTTCCTGGTGTAATATGGTCCAGTTTCCTGGTGTAATATGGTCCAGTTTCCTGGTATAATGTGGTCCAGTTTCCTGGTGTAATGTGGTCCAGTTTCCTGGTGTAATATGGTCCAGTTTCCTGGTGTAACATGGTCCAGTTTCCTGGTGTAATATGGTCCAGTTTCCTGGTGTAATGTGGTCCAGTTTCCTGGTGTAATGTGGTCCAGTTTCCTGGTGTAATGTGGTCCAGTTTCCTGGTGTAATATGGTCCAGTTTCCTGGTATAATGTGGTCCAGTTTCCTGGTGTAATGTGGTCCAGTTTCCTGGTGTAATATGGTCCAGTTTCCTGGTGTAATATGGTCAAGTTTCCTGGTGTTTGTAAGGACTCTGGCGTCAGCGTTCTGGATCAGCTGCAGCTGCCTGATTGATTCCAGATAAAAACCTGTACACAGCTACATTGGATGCCATATGAGCAAAAAAAAAAAAGACTGTTGATGAAATTTCCTGTCTGCTCATCTGGTTTATCTTGAAGCTATATTGCATTTACATGAAGCTGAAGCACATTTTGAGCTCATTCATGAAGTATTGCCAGACAAACTGGCCCAAGTGGACACCAGGCTGCAAGGCAGAAGCTGGCCCTGCCCCTCACCGAGCATCATTATACCGAGCTTATCATTCAGTCTGCAGCCTGCTCTCCACGTGCCGCTAGCCCAGCCGACTGCAGCTCTGCAGTTCACACACCAATTAAAGCATTTCAGCCGGAAGTGGCCCAGTGACGGCTCAATCTCACAACCAGCATCAGTACAACATAGCTGGACTTCAGTAGCAAGTGAATGGATGTAACTTTAACCCTTGTGCTGTCTTTGGGTCAAAATGACCTAATTATCCTGTCCTTCTTTCCTCCTGCTCTCTCCTTCCTTCTCCCTTCCTGTTTTATCCCTTCCTTCCTCCTCCCTTCCTCTTTTATCCCTTCCTCTTTCTTTCCTTCCTTCCTTCCTTCCTTCCTTCCTTCCTTCCTTCCTTCCTTCCTTCCTTCCTTCCTTCCTTCCTTCCTTCCTTCCTTCCTTCCTTCCTTCTTTCCTCCTGCTCTCTCCTTCTTTCTTCCCTTCCTCTTTTCTCCCTTCCTCTTTCCTTCCTTCCTTCCTTCCTTCCTTCCTTCCTTCCTTCCTTCCTCCTGCTCTCTCCTTCTTTCTTCCCTTCCTCTTTTATCCCTTCCTCTTTCCTTCCTTCCTTCCTTCCTTCCTTCCTTCCTTCCTTCCTTCCTTCCTTCCTTCCTTCCTTCCTTTCTTCCTTCCTTCCTTCCTTCCTTCCTTCCTTCCTTCCTTCCTTCCTTCCTTCCTTCCTTCCTTCCTTCCTTCCTTCCTTCTTTCCTCCTGCTCTCTCCTTCCTTCTTACCTTCCTCTTTTCTCAATTCCTTCCTTCCTTCCTTCTTTCTTTTCCCCTTCCTTCCTTTTTTCCTCCTGCTCTCTCCTTCCTTCTTCCCTTCCTCTTTTCTCCCTTCCCCCTTCCTTTCTTCCTTCCTTCCTTCCTTTCTTCCTTCTTTTTCCCTTCCTTCCTTCTTTCCTCCTGCTCTCTCCTTCCTTCTTACCTTCCTCTTTTCTCCCTTCCTTCCTTCCTTCCTTTCTTCCTTCCTTCCATCCTCCCTTCCTTCTTTTCATTCTTCCTTCCATCCTTCTTTTCTCCCTTCCATCCTTCTTTTCTTGACCCATTGTCCTCATCTGGAACCCCCGCCTGCGCCATCTAGTGGTCTCATAATGAAATTACACTCATTTGGGTAAAAACAAGATGGCTGGATCTCAATGAAAGTTTTCTATGGCAGCTCCCGACAGAAATATGGACAAGGTAAAAATCCTAACCTAATTTTATGATTGAAACTAGTATATTTATGCACAATAACGTCTGCAGCTTCACATGGCATGCATTTTTGATATATTTGAGTAATATTAGCAAGCTACAACTGTAAACATGTAAACATGAAGTACTCGTTTGAGGACATCAGGTCTATCTTCACTGCAAACACGTAAATTCTTTCCAAGAACATTTGTCTTTATTTGTTGCCCAAATGTCCAATTTCTAGTCAAAATAAGTCTCATTACACTTAAAATATTTGTTTTTAGATTTCCATTTGTTTAAAGCACATTTTCACTAGAAATACCGTATTTTCGCGACCATAAGGCGCAACTTTTTTTTTTTTTTTTTTTCAAATGTGCCGGGCGCCTTAAGAAACGGTGCGCCGTGTCTATTACCTGAATTACGGTAATGTAAGGCCGGCCACCATGTGAATGGTAAAAAGAGAAGGGGGCGGGTGAAGCCCCCGTGAGTTGCGACGTGAATGAGACTCCACTGAGCTGATTAATGCGAAACAGATGATGAAAACGTTTAAGGATTTGCTTGATGTGTAAAGTGAAATAAAATACAATCAAACTAAGTTTTGCTTCCGCTCTATTTAAATAAGCACACTTGTTCTGCAGCGCGCGTGTGTTTTGCATGTCGGGAACCGAGGAAGCATCTGCCGTGGGTTTGCGGGTCCGATCGCCGGTTCCCCGGGGCAGATCCGGCTGAAATTCCGGTGCTCTTTCCCCGGGAGCCCCTACAACAGTGCAGGCGGGTGCATTCCCGGTTAAAGCCGCTGTGACGCGCGCTGCTCCACCCCGCTGGGGAGAGACGGGCTCTGCGCGGTGGAGGATCCGCACAACGGGGTATGAAAAGTTTATTTACTGTTGTGCAGAAAGTGACTGACACCGAGGAAATTCGGACTGGCGCAGCTGAATTAGCGGAGCTCTTTAATGCTGCGGTTTTGCTCCCGCTCTATTTTTTAAATAAGCGCTTGTGTGCTTGTGTGTGCGTTCTGCAGCGGGTGTGTGTGTTTTCCGGCCGGCGTGTTTTGCGGCACGCGTGTGTGCAGCTCTGCTCTGTAGACTGCGCCTTTTGGGTCGGTGCGCCATATGTATGTTTTAAATCTAAAAATGACACACAAAAATGAGGGTGCGCCTTTCCACACGGTGCGCCGAATGGTCGCGAAAATACGGTAAGTAGAATAATCTGCCATTGGAGCAAGTTTTTATTTCCTTGTAATAGGAAAGAAAACAATTGAAAATGATATATAAATATAAATGATATAGAGATATAACCTAATACCCATGTTTTTACTCTGTAGCACTTTATTTCATTCAAAATGCTGAGTATATTGCAAATAAAATGTATCATATTTTTATTATTAGAACCTGACCAGGATGTGCAAGGATGCAGGGCAGGACCAAGAAAGGGAAATAGAGAAAAATAAACCCATTGTCCTCATGTGAGGCCATTGGATTTGACATAGTTCAACAGCACATAGAAAGCAAAAATTTAATTTCAACAAAAATTAGGTCCTACTGATCCCAAATAGTAAGGAGACATAAAAAATGCACATCAAACAAAAGCCCGGGTCTCAGGAGGTTAAATCCATATCTTTCTGCTATCTCCCTAAATGCTCCACGGGTCATCCGGGCCGTCGGTTGTTTCCCTGCGTGTGCTGAGACAGTCTGCAGTCAATAATCTGAGGAAACACTGTGATTTATAACCTTTGATCATCGTTTCCTAATATCGTTTCCTTGGCCAGGTTGCCGTCCCCTACGGCCACGGCACCCAATACAATCAACAGCTCTTGGAAGTTTATTTAAGGCACCATATATTCACTTTTGGCAGTTCTGTGCTTCCCACACGAGGCTGTTCGTTTCCTTTCAAGGGAGCCTTTGTGTTGCCTTCGATGATTACATCATGCAATTTCCCAAGTTTTAAACAATGGAAAAAGCACTTATCTGATTGGTCGTGAGTGAAGCCAGGCCCTCGGATAATGTATTTCTCTAAATCCAACCTAATTTCCGGGCTGCACTGTTTGCCTCGGGCTTCAGAATTACCAAAAGTCACTTGTTATCCCCAATGTACTGATTCATAGAAACGGAGCCCACAGTAAGATACCGAGGAAATAGATTCCCTTCTTTTATCATTGGTTTTATGATGACTGCACTTAAACAGGGTGTTTTTCCTTTTTTTTTCCTTCCATCTCTCCCTGAAGCCGTCCTTTTTTCCAGCTGCTGCTTTCACTCCCTCTATCCTCCCGGTACTTCACTCTGGGCTCTTTAAATATGTATTGCTAGAAATGTAATCAAAACGCATTTCTATGCAGAAACTAACTCAAAATATTGTTTTTTTTCACAGCACTGTCCAGCAACCAAAAATGTAACGATTTCCCGTTATTAAAACGTTCCAGTTTTACATTATTCTGACGAGATCTGAAAAAAACGTTGCAATCACGAGCAAGCAAGAGATTATGTACATTTATATATTGCTAGAAATGTGATCAAAACGCATTTCTATGCAGAAACTAACTCAAAATATAGATTTTTTTCACTCAAAAATGAAAAATGTCCACCGTGTTTGTTGGTGTCACGGCCAGAATCTTAAAAGTCACGTGACTTGGACGCAAAACGAATAGGCAGAAAAATGTAACAGTTATACATTTCAAGGGCTAGAAAAATGTAACAGTTATACATTTCAAGGGCTAATATTGTAACCCCTCTACGTTTTTGCACTTTGGACCAATGTAGGCAGGGTACGTTTTTATGTGAGACTGGGTTGCTTAAACAGGGTGTTTTTCCTTTTTTTTTCCTCCCATCTCTCCCTGAAGCCTTTCTTTTTTCCAGCTGCTGCTTTCACTTCCTCTATCCTCCCGGTACTTCACTCTTGGCCCTTTTCCCTCCATCTGTCTTCTTCCAGTTCTCATTTTTAACCTTTCCTCTCTTCTTCGGCCATCTTTCTTTCCGGTTTCTCCAGCCTTTTCTCCTCACTGTCTGGTTCAGTGAGGTCATGGAAGGATCTCTGTCCCTTGGCCTCGCCGAGCCAGTGCCCGGTTGGTGTAATTATGATGGATGGAGTAATTTCCAGAGGCGCCTATCGCCAAGAGGGTTGAGCCCACCATGCTTTCTCTCAGCTTTAATGACTTTTTAATAGAGCTCACTCCCAAACCTACATCACAGTACGCCGGCGAGAGGCACCGACAAATCACAGCTGTTAAAGCAGGTAGTGGTAAAGCGGGACACGGGTGGAACTGCCTCTTTAGGTAACAGATGCCGTCTGCAGATGAACGCTGGGTCTCGCTGCTACTGGATCTACACTCAATCTGTGTCCTTTTAAAAACCTGCCAGAGGAGTCTCAAATGTCACATTCATAAAAAGAAAACCTGTGATGTCTGATCTTGAAATGGAAAAACTTGCTCCATTGATTCAAAGGTAAGGAAAAGGATTCAATGCACTGAGTATCTCCTCAGCATCCGCGAGCTGCACATCTCCTATCTCTGAGATGCGAGGCAGCCGGCGGATGAAAACTAATTTTTCATACATAACCCTGGCGCCATAAGCGGGGAAAGATAACGTGGGGGCAGCCGGTCCCCAAACTATAGCACAGATGTCTCTGTCCGATCTGTCCAGGCGCGGTTTCTCTGGGACCGAGGGAGGGAGGAGCTGGAGACTGTTCTGTTCAAACAGATCTGATGTCGTCCAGAAATCTCTTATCCTACCTTTAAGTTTCATAGTTGATAGTCTTATCTATACGACGGAGTATTAGGGCCAAAACTGAGACCATATTCTCGTAATATTACGACATTATTCTCGTAATATTACGACTTTATTCTCGTAATACTACGACTTTATTCTCGTGATTTTACGACTTTATTCTCGTAATTTTACGACTTTATTCTCGTGATTTTACGACTTTATTCTCATAATTTTACGACTTTATTCTCGTAATTTTACGACTTTATTCTCGTAATATTACAACTTTATTCTCGTAATTTTACGACTTCATTCTCGTAATTTTACGACTTTATTATTATATTATTATGAATTTATTCTTGTAATTTTACGACTTTATTCTCGTAATTTTACGACTTTATTCTTGTAATATTACGACTTCATTCTCGTAATTTTACGACTTTATTCTTATATTATTATGACTTTATTCTTGTAATTTTACGACTTTATTCTCGTAATATTACGACTTTATTCTCGTAATATTACGATTTTATTCTCGTAATATTACGACTTTATTCTCGTAATTTTACGACTTTATTCTCATATTATTATGACTTTATTCTTGTAATTTCCAATTTTTTTTTTGTCTTAGTTTGGCCTTAAAGGAGACCTATTATGGCATTAATGTATATTTTAAACAGACCTTGAATGTCTTAAAAACAATCTAAAGCTTGTTTTTTCTACATAAATCAGAAATCCAGCCTGTGGGCCCTGTCACTAGTTTTACCGCTTCTAACCCCTTTTTCTGTGCTCCATTCTAAGGGAAGGGGGGGGTATGATAATGAGGCTCTGTGCTGATTGGCTCCCTGAATGATGTGTAGCAGGGGAGGAGGATAAACCTCGCTCCGCCAGAGCAGCCCGAGCCTGTAAATAAATACAACACTGAATTTTCACAAATGGCAACTTTATTGTTAAAAAAATAAAATATGAGTTGTATATAAATAACATTTATGCACTATTTCAGCCTGATCTGCCCGGCGGATGCTGAACGATGCGCCCCGGAGCCACGCCGGGCGCCCAGCGTGGCTCCGGGGCGCATCGCCCGTTACCGGGGATCAAACCGACAGATTTCGATGAAAATCTCGGAGGGTGAAGCTGGTCCAGCCTGGGACGTACCCCAGAAATCCCTGCTCCCAAAGCGGCTGGGAACCTGGACAATTTAGTCGGACGGACCGCGCTTTGGGACCAGAAAGTAAGCTGGAGCAGCGCGCATCACCGCGGCTTCAACCGGGGAATATGACCGGTTCCGACCGGCCGGGACCGCAGGAACCGGCCTGGACTGGTAGCAGGGACTCCCGGGGACCGACCAGCGGAATTTCAGCCGGATCTACCCGGCGGATGCTGCGCGACGGGCGCCGCAACCGCACGGCGGGCGCACAGATCGGCTCCGGAGCGCATCCGCGGCGCATCGCCCATTACCGGGGATCAAACTGACAGATTTGGCTGAAAATCTCGGAGGGTGAAGCTGGTCCGACCTGGGACGGACCCCCGAGGACCCAGCTCCCAAACCACCCGGGAACCTGGATGATTCAACCCGGATCCGCTCCGCCGCGGCGCCGCGTCCGACTGGCTGAAGGAAGGACCGCTCCAGCAGCAGAGAGAGCTGGTTGTGGGCGTGGTTTCAGCAGCGGGGGCTGAACCCATGGAAATGAGCGCCTATGGTGACGTCACCATAGGCGCAGATTCAGAATGGCTCAAAAAAAGGTCACGTGGCACTGGGGGACTCTGTAAGGCTGGGGTCAGAGACCCTGCAGAATTTCTTTTTTTTTTTTTTTTTTTTTTTTTTAATGAATCTTTATTGACTAAGATCACCACAGTATAAAGATCACAACGAACAGAGAACAGAAGAGCCAGGGGTACAGTGTATTATATAAAAACTTTGTAGAGGATGCAAATATTCAGACTTAATAGCCTTTTGATTAGAAGAATCAATAAGTGATTTAAAATAAATTTCCATTTCCTTCTGAAACACAACAAAACAAGTTTTTTTGTTAATTAATTTACTTTTATGTATAACATTTTTTTTTTTTTTTTTTTTTTTATTGATCTTTTTATAGGAAACAACATACAATGAAAACATGGAAATCTGTAGTCAAACACACGCATTATACATTGTCTCCTTTTTTTTTTTTTTTTTTTTTAAAACACACAAAACCTAACTAAGGAACAGAGTCTCTGTAGCGTTAAATAATAAATAAACAGATGAGCAAGAAATGATCAAAGGAGGAAAGTAATGTATGAGCAAAAATGCATACAAAAAACAAATGCAGTGGTGAATGTAGATGCCCATAAGTGATATCCCATTAACTGGAAATAAATAAAACATAAAAAAAAAACAAATTAAGGAGATGAAAAGAAAATTAAGGGAGGGGGGGGTCAGTCGGTGGGTAGAGTCTTCAACGCGGTAAAGTGGTCTATGAAAGATTGCCATTTGCGAACGAATTTAGCTGCGTTGCCTTTTAAAGAGTATCTCACCTTCTCCAATTTAAGAAAAAACATAACATCACTAAGCCAAATAGAAATAGACGGGGACTTGGGGGATTTCCATAGAAGTAAGATACGACGTCTTGCTAAAAGGGATGTGAAAGCCAATACTTCTGACTGTGTGGGGCTGATATGTGAGGAGTCAACAGTGAGTCCGAATATTGCTAAGAGAGGGGCCATAACTACTTTTTTACCCAGAACTTTAGACATGATCACAGAATAATCACTCCAAAATTTCTGTAACCTAGGACAGGAGAAAAACATATGACTTAAATTGCAGGGAGAACCCTGGCATCTGTCGCACAGGTCTGCAACATTCGGATATATTTCCGATAATCGGGATTTTGATAGGTGGGCTCTATGCAGCACCTTAAATTGAATAAGTTCAAATCTAGCGCAAGGCGTGCTAGATCGTATGCTACGGATAGCTTTATCCCACAGCTCCCCTGTGAAGTCAAGGCCCAACTCTCGTCCCCAACCCTCCCGAGCTTTATCTACAGAATGATCATCAAATGTCATACACAGTGCATATATCTTAGATATCAGAGACTTTTGACTGAGTTTCATTGTTAGAAGATCATCCCACGGTTGGTTAGCAGGAAGGGAAGGGAAGCATGGAAACAGAGCAGAGGCGCAGTGTCGAAGCTGGAAGTAGCGAAACAAATGGGAGGCAGGCAAATTGAACTTTGACCTCAGATCTGAAAATGTGGAAAAGATACCATCCTTATATAGATCCCTGAAGTGCTTAATGCCCCGGTTGTACCAAATCATAAAAGTGGTGTCTACTAGTGACGGAGGGAACAGATGATTCTTAGTAACAGGTGTATAGATGGATGGAGAAGCAAATTTAAAGTGGCGCCTAAACTGTGACCAAATCTTAAGGGAGGAAAGCACCACAGGGCTATTTGTAAACTTAGAGGGATTCAATGGTAAAGAGGAGGAGAGTAGGGCCGTTACAGAGGATGAAGAGAGTGACTGAGCCTCCAATCTGCACCATAATAACTCAGGAGACTGAAGCCAATAAATTAGTTTGTGAATATGCGCTGACCAATAGTAAAGCATAAAGTTTGGTAGTGCTAAACCCCCATTAAATTTAAATTTTTGGAGAAGCGAATACCTCACTCTGGGTGTCTTACCGGCCCATAAAAAGTTGGAAACAATTTGGTCAAGTGATTTAAAAAAAGATTTTGGTAGAAATAAAGGAGTGCATTGGAACAAAAAAAGAAATTTAGGCAATACAGTCATTTTCACTGTGTTAATTCTTCCTATCAGTGACAATGGTAGGGAGTTCCACCTCTGTAAGTCCGCCTTCACTCGAGTTACCAGTGAGGAAAAATTAGCGGTGAAAAGAGAGGGCAGAGTGCGGGTCACATTAATCCCTAAGTATCTAAAGCCTGACGGGCTGAGTTTAAAGGGGATATCAGATTGTTTGAGTTGTAAAGCAGAGGAGTTTATGGGGAAGCATTCACACTTGTGAAGATTGACCTTATAGCCGGAGAAGGATCCATAATTCTTCAACAGAGATAATATTGGTGCGATGCTGGTTAAAGGGTCAGATACATATAAAAGGAGGTCGTCTGCATAAAGTGACAATTTAAGTTCCACATTGGACCTAGAGACTCCGCGAAATAGAGGAAGAGTTCTTAAAGCAATTGAAAGTGGTTCGACGGATAGAGCGAATAGCAAAGGGGAGAGAGGGCAGCCCTGTCTCGTGCCACGTGATAATGTAAAATAAGTGGAGTAGTTGTCATTGGTGTGAATGCTGGCCTGAGGGGAAGTGTAAAGAAGTCTAATCCACGATATAAACCTGTGTCCAAATCCGAATTTATGAAGTGTTGCAAAAAGATAGTTAAATTCGACATGATCAAAAGCTTTCTCAGCATCAATTGCGATAACAACTTCAGGGAGTGGAGAAGAATCTTTAGAGAGAATCACATTAAGAAGTGTACGAACATTATAGAAGAGCTGGCGTCCCTTGATGAAACCATTCTGCTCCTCAGATATGATGCTAGGAAGGATCTTATCAAGACGAATTGCTAGTGCTTTGGCTAAAATTTTGACATCCACATTCAGTAAAGACAAGGGCCTATAAGAAGTGCATGATTCAGGGTCCTTGTCCTTCTTCAAAAGGAGGGCAATAGACGCCTGCATTAAAGAGGGAGGCAATGAGCCATGATCAAGGGACTCATTGTACATTGAAAGTAAAAGGGGGGCTAATTTGTCTTTGAATTTTTTGAAAAACTCAGCTCCGAACCCATCGGGACCAGGGGCCTTGTTGCTTTGCGTAGCTTCAATGGCGGCAGCAATTTCTTGCAAGCTGAAAGGAGCATCGAGGCCATTAGCCACATCCAAATTAATAGTAGGGACAGTGATATTATCAAGAAAGGAGGTCATTTCTGCTGTGTCAAGTGGAGATTCTGACTCATAGAGAGAGGAGTAGTATGACTTAAAAATTGTGTTGATGGCGATTGGATCGGTGGTAAGTGTGCCATTAGAATCTCTAATGCTGGGAATCAGTCTCGACGTTGCTTGCCTTTTTAATTGGTGAGCCAATAACCTGCTTGGTTTATCGCCGTGTTCATAATAGTTGGCATGAGCGCGTAATAGGAGCCGTTCAGAATCGGCTGTCGCTATAAGATCGAATTTTGACTGCAAATCAAGCCGTTGTTTCAGTAAACTCGGACTCGGGTTAACTGAGTTTAGTCTGTCTGTGTCCTGAATTTTAGATGTGAGCTCCTGTAATTTAGCCCTGCGGATTTTACTGGCGTATGCTGAATAAGAGATAATCTGTCCTCGCAAATATGCTTTGAGTGATTCCCATACTAGCGAAAAACTGGTAGAATCTGTTTTGTTTAATGCAATGAAATCATCTATTGAAGCAGATATAGAAACATTAAATGCATCGTCGGATAAAAGCAATGGATTAAACCTCCAGGGAGAAGAAAAACGGGGGCGCTCAGACCATGTTATATTCAAAGTTAGAGGGGCGTGATCCGAAATAACAATTGGGTGGTATACGACAGAAGTAACTTTGGGGAGAAGAGAGCCATCAACAAAAAAATAGTCAATACGTGAATATGACTGATGTACTTGTGAAAAAAAAGAGAATTCCTTATCTCCAGGATGTGAGACCCTCCACGGATCAACAAGCCCGTTCTTGACTGTAAAATCGGTAATAGATTTTGACATAGAGGATTGAGTCAAAGTACGAGGATTCGAACGGTCCAAAGAAGGATTAATAACACAATTCAGATCACCGCCCAGTATTGTAATATGCGTATTTAAGAAAGGGAGGTTGCCAAACAGCCTATCCGTAAAATTGGGGTCATCAAAATTAGGGGCATATATATTCACCAACAATACAGGGTTACAGTATAGAGTGCCCGCAACAATAAGATATCTACCATTCTTATCGGATATTGTCCTGGAGACGGAGAAATTGACTCTTTTGTTGATCAAAATTGCTACTCCTCTAGACCTAGAATCAAAATTTGAATGAAAAATATCACCCACCCAAGCTCGTTTGAGTCTGAAATGATCTTTATTTCGCAAATGAGTTTCCTGAAGGAAAGCTATGTCAGTGTCCAGGCGTTTCAAATGTGAAAAAATCTTTGATCGCTTAATTGGATTATTCACACCTTTCACATTCCAGCTAGTGAATGTAATGTTTGATCCAGTATCAGGCTTGCGCAGATTACGATCGTTCATAGGCATTCTCTGAGAGAAAATAAGACCGACTCACCCACCACCAGAGGAGATATAAGGAAAAGAGGTAAAAGGGAAAACCAAAACAAACAAAACTCAGGAGTATATACATACCTACAGAGACAAAAAGCCAACATCCCATGACCCCCGCCCACCCACCCAACGCACATTAGATGATCCCATCCCCAAACGATGGAAACAGCCGTGCTGGCTTCAAAGGAAGCCATTCTCGAAAAGAGATGCTTTCGACTATAAAGCTAAATACAAAAACAAAAACAAAATTAGCTCCTGCAGAGTTAAAACCTTAAAAAAAAAAAATAAATAAATAAAATATGAGGCATATGAAACCATCAATCTGAGGCATTCTGACGATCGCTGTCTTGTCAGGGTAACAACAAACGTAAATTAAGGAGATCTTTGGCCTATAGAACAATAATATATACATATATGCACTCACACACCCACACAGACACGCACACACATGCACACAATTTAAGCAAAGACAGGGGTGTGTGCATATTTTCTAATCAAGGCATCATACCAGAGAAATGATTAGGCCATCAATTTAAAACGGTGTTGTTCCCATTGATAGTTAGAAGAGAAAAGAAAAAAAAATTAATAAATAAATAAAAAATAAAAAATAAAAAATTACGACATAAAGTCCCATTTTCTGAATTGACTCAGTCACTCACCCCGGGCCAGAGTCCCGCACGGACATCAAGCTGGATAAATCGTCCCAGAAAACTAGCTGGTAGTCACTTTTTTTATTTTCCTGATGAATGCCAGGGCTTCATCTGGCGACGTGAAGTCACGTTGCTGGCCATCATGGGTTACACGCAGCCGTGCGGGATACAGCAATCCATACCGGACTCCTTCAATCTCCCGCAGCTGACGGCGCACGTCATTAAAGGCAGCGCGCGCCCGCGCTGTCTTGGCTGTGTGGTCCGGGAACACGGAGATGCTCATACCCCGGACTTTTATCTGCTGCCGCTCTCTCGCCTTTCTCAGGATGTCAGCGCAGTCGGTGTAATAATGGAGCCTTGCCACTATTGCGCGGGGCCGCTCCCCGGGCTTCGGTCTCGGCATGAGGGTGCGGTGGGCTCTATCCACCACCGGCTCTGCGTCGAGGGAGAAGGCTTCCGCCAATAGCCTGGAAACACCGGCTGCAGATGAAGAGTCAGGATCCTCCTCCGGGACGCCAATAATCCGTACGTTCTGCCGACGAGACCTTGACTCAAAATCCTCGCATCTGTCCTCCAGCCTCACATATTCTTTCGACAAGTGATCCACTTTTTTCTGGAGAGCAACGATGTCGTCTGAGCAGCTTGAGAGCGAGAGCTCGATCCCAGCGACCGTGGCTGCGAGACCCACGACGTCCGCCTTCATGGAGGAAATACTGCCAGAAAGATCGGCTTTAAGAGAAAGCAGCTCGGACTTAATGGACGTTAAATTCTCGGTAAGTGCTGCCTGAAGCTCTGACCGAAATATAGCTGCAACATCATTGCGGAGAGCGGAGAGGAGTTCGGTTTTAAGCCGGCTGAACTCCGCAGCTGGAGCCTGCGCAGCGCAGGTGCTCTCCGGAGGAGGAGAATCACCGCGGGGCGAGGAGACAGCATGAGCAGCAGGCCGCGGGTTAGCTGGAGGGTTATTCCCCGCTTTAATGGACTTTGGAGGCATTTCCGTGGTAAGTTGTCGAAGTAACCGCGTTGAAAATAATTTAGTTAAAACCAAAGCCGTGGGAGTGATGCAAAAAGTGCCTATAAATGTTGAATTAAAATTAACTCTGCAGGAGCTCCGCTAATCACGTCTCACCCCATGTACAGCTAAGCCGGAAGCCATCAGAGACCCTGCAGAATTTCATGGTATTTTGTCTCCCCTGTGCTGGCAGGGTGAGCGGAGACCACTTTATATATGTTAAAACAAGAAAAAACGTGTTTATCATAATAGGTCCCCTTTAATACTCATACTAGTCGTATATCTAGAAGCATGCAATGAAGTTACATTTATTTCGAAGACCTTTAAACATTTTAAAACACAAATACTGAGAAACGTTTGAGAGGAAAAATATAAAAAAAAAAAAAAAATAGTGATAATCATAAATAAGCAATGATATGAAATCCACACACCCAAAAAGGAAGTAGCGTTTTTAAAGTGATCAAAAAGAAGTGGTTCACATATTCAAACATATAACCATCAAATGTTTACAAGGAAAGTGATGTGAGTATTTCCGAAAGATATTTTGTGCATAAATAAATTATTTGAAAACATTTTGATCAATAAACCAAACATTTCAACTTTACCTCTTTTTGGCATAAGCTCTAAGATATGGCTATAAATGTATTTACAGTGTACTGCTGAATCCCATAATTATTGCAAGGCCCTGTTGACAATTCATGAGTAAATTAATAGATAATAATATCAGTTCACAAACAGCTGTAGATGACTAATTTATCAGCTTTAACCAGTCGCTTCTGTCCAACGTTCATTGACGTCATGGAAAGATGCTTAATAATGTTAGTGTACAAATATCAGCAATATTAATACGTTATTTAATTTAAAAAAGAATAGAAAAACTTTAAAAGTTATAAAACCCTCCTCCAAAAACTGGCCGTTACTTTTGTTTTTCATCTTTTTTTTTATCTTACTGAGGTCAAGGTCTTTTTGACGACATGAGAGGGTGTCGTGTGTGTTACTCTTTTTTAAAGTTTTTAAAGTTTTCTGTCTTTAAGCAGAATAACTTTCTGCTCTTCATAAATAAACCAACAGATCAGCTCAGCAGTATCTGGACGACACTTTGGAGCTTAAGGGTTGAGACACCTGCAACATCAGATCAATGAATGTGAGGTAGAATATATGCTTTTGGGGGGAATAAAATCAAACTCCTCTAAATGTAAACAACTTGAACAATTTCACAATTTCATATGGAGCATCCATTTTGAAAACAGCTGGTAGGAAGGTTAAACTACACCATCAGTTTATTGTGACATTGAGTCTGCTAACATTGTGTTCTTTACATTTGAATGGATTCGTTAAATTAAAATCTTAAAATTAATAGCTTAAAGGTATAGTCTGTAATCGTATTAAAAAACATGTATTGTTATACTGGGTGAAATGGTCCTTCCATCCTGAGAGTAGCCAGTGAATAATGTGTTTAGAAAAAGGAAAGAAAAACATCTGACCTCTCTGACAGCTTTAATCCTGTAAAAACTCTGACCAATCTGTTTTTTGCGCTCCGAATGGCACGGATTGGTCAGAGGACCAATCCCCGCCCACGCCCCGCCCACGCCCACCTCCGTCTCATGCGCGCTCTCGTCTCGTCTCTCTGCTTCCAGCCCCCGTGTCCACTTCCCACTTTGATTGGGTGGGCAGGACGCACGTCTGGGTGGGCACAGCCCACCCCTGCCCCCCCCTAAAACCGGCCTCGCTTACAGGTGAATGAGACATGGGGTAGTTTTGTTGAAAATGTGCTGTCCAAAATGTCCTGGAAAACTGGACTGCTGCAAATGGGCGTTCCTCAAAGTTTGTGGGGACGTGGCTTTGGATGGAACGCTGACGGGAGGGGGGGGAGGGGCTTAGAGGAGGTGCCACTTTCAAATCTTGCTAGCTCTCTAACATTACAGACTATAACTTTAAAGAATTTCAAGATGTCCTATATCAGTTCAGTATAACTCTTATTGATTATTGATAGTGTTAGGACAAGCAGATTCAGATTCTGATTCAGTTTTAGAAAAATGTATTTATCCCCAAGGGGCAATCGCAAAAACGCAAGAGACGCAAAGTCGCCGTCTGAGGTAACGAGGAGACTATTGATCATGTGTCTGATTCTGGTTCGTGTTGTGACTTTGATTGACCATCGGAGTGTCGCCGACGACGGTGTCGGCGCCAGCCCCAGCTAGCCGCTGTTCCGGTGGTGGTCTTGGGGGCGTCGTCGGCATTGGTCCCGGACGCATCAGCCCCTGCTCCGGTGATGGTCCCGGGTACCCCCGCAGCCAGCGCCACGGACCCGGGCTCCCCCTCAGCCGGCTCCTCGTATCCTGAGTTCCCCGCCAAGTCAAAGTTCCCCGCCAAGTCGTCCAGGCCCCACGCTGAGGCCCAAGTCTAGGCCTCGTGTGCGACCCTCCCCGAGCTGTCTCGCCGGTCTGCCCGGTCCCGAGGAGGGCCCCCGGAACTTTGGCCGTGTGTTGGCCTATAATTTTATCTCTTTTCTTATCATTCTATTTCATGTTATTTACTGTTTAATTGTGTCTTGCCGCTTTTGATGTTGATGTAAAGCACTTTGAATTACCTTGTGTTGAATTGTGCTATACAAATAAACTTGCCTTGCCTTTGTCTCAAAGATACTTGAGCGGAAATAAAAGCAGGACAGTGACGACAGTTTCAACATATTGTTTCTCATATTCTTGTTGAAGGGTGTTATTTGCAGATATCAGTTTATCTATCACGAGTGTCTTTCAGGTTCTTTCAGTTGATTAACAGCAGCTGTATTGCCTTTTTTTTTAACCTATTAGGTCTTTGACCTCATACTTTTAGGCCACGTTTACACATAGCCGGGTATTTACAAAAACGGATATTTCCCCCTCTACGTTTTGAAAATTACCCTCGTTTACACAAACCCGCATAAATACGCTGTTAAGGTGCTATGAGCAGCCAAACCTGCAGGGGGCAGTGTAACGAGAAGATAAAGTCATGCTAGCCAATCGGAATCCTGGAAAAAACATCAACAAATGACACGTGTGAAGCCTGAATAATATGGTTCCGCGTTAAATCGACGGCGTAGCCTACTGTACGTACGGTGCGCGTCGCCGCGTAGCCTACGCTGTAGCTCTGCGTTGGTGTAACGCGGAACCATAAATCAGCCTTTACTGCCAGTTACTTCCAAGACGGAACGAGAGTCTTTCGTTCGGAGTAAGAGAGAAGTGGAGTTACTTTTAAGTGTGACTTTAGAATATAAAAGAGGTAAAATACAAGAAAATATTGACGGTGGCCAAACTAATTGTAACCACACGTCGCACAAATGACGCTGGTGACGTTTCTGTCTCATAATGTGACGTTCTGAAGCCTAAATGTCCGTTTTCCCTCTGTTTACAAGCAAACGTGAAAACAGAGTTTTTGAAAATCTCCACTTTGGCCAGAGTTTTTAGAAATGATGGTTTTTGGTGACTTTGAGCTTCATTTTCGTGTAAACGAACGGCCAAAACGCATGAAAACGCTACTGTTTTTGGTCCGTGTAAACGAGGCCTTATGCTGTGAGCCGTTGCTGACTATATGAAACAGAAGCAACGCACGTCCTCTGCATTTCTGCATCAGTTAATCTGAGATCGGTCGTGCTGTCTGCTTTAGAAAGCCGTGAGCGTGCACATACCAGGATTAGTTACACCTGGCTTACCAGCCGTTCCTTCTCATCCTGGCTGGAGGTTCCTGCAGAGGACTAAGCCAGGACGGAGTCAGTAAAATATGTCACGCCCTGCTTTCTCAGACACCCTGGATCTGTGGGGCGACGAGCCCCGGGGCCCGGCGGTTTGGCCCCTGCTACTCATCATGTGTATTAAAAAATGATGTTATGATCACTAATCCGTTGTCAGTTTATCTGGGATCCTAGTCTTCCTCTCTTCTATGATGATTTTTTCATGATTCTGAAGCAAGTAGAGTAGATTTTTAATTATTTCACACTTAACCTTTTGGGTTAATGCTTTTTTTTAAGCTTTTTTTGTTTGCTTTGCTTCATTACTTTTGCACAATGAGGACTGCAGAACTACAAGTCGTCTGAATTCTTGTCGTCCTGATATCAGTGGTAACGCTCCCCCCTGTTATGTGAAACCACGTGAATAAAATCCCATCTGAGGTTTTTCAGACGATACCTGAACGTTTTCTTCTCTTTTGCCCAAGAGCAACTTTAAAACTAACTTTTAACATAAATAGGAGATTTGATAAAGGTATATAATTGGACAAGAGTAGGTTTTTCGGTAATGATTTATTTACCAAAACATCGAGTGTATCAATATAGAATGACAGATCTAAGATGAAAATGTAAATTCAGGGAAAACCCCCTGATTTGTCGATATGGTCTCTCGACAATAGTTAGGTGGAAGCAATCTAAACAGAAATCAGGTTCTGCAGTGAGCTCTAAAGCTATTTTATACATCAGAAACATCAGAAACAGTGAGAATGATATCATATCTTTTTTTATATAGATTTTTTTTCCAAACATTTCATCACTATTGAACTACAGATCTAAACAAGACAAGGAAGAAAAATGCCCAAATCATCTGTGTGTTTAGCTGCGTTTATGCTGACAGGTTTGACAGGGTAAAATACACCTTATTTAGAGAGGATGGCATGAGTTGGGGATTGGAGTGGGGCAAACAAGGTTGTCAAAATAGCTGAGTTTAGGGCCCAGGAGTTGTACCAGAAGTAATTCAGCCAAAGATCCCAGATGTATTGATATTCAGCTGGACATAACTGATGTCTGTAAGACTACGTTCACACTGCAGGCCTTAAAGGGAAAGTTCGTTTTTTTACAACCTGGACCTTATTTCTGGCATTTTTTATGGTTGTATACTCACCCAGAGGTTTGGTGTCATTTGGAGTCCTTCGGAAGATATTAGGAGTTTTTTGCAAGCCTTTTCTCCATATAACGGTAGTGAACGGGGCACAGCGGGACAGACGATGCAGCGTCTAAATAACACATGATTGCCGCGAAACTCTTCATTTCTTTTATGAAGCACTAGATCTGCTTCCAGGACCTGTTGTCTACATCCGGGGCTGTGTGTGTAACAAATAAATCCGTTTGTAAACAAGACCTCTGAACTCATGACGTCATCTCTGTGCGCGCACTCTGTCCTCCGTTCAGTGAGCTCTTCAGCCGTAAACTCTGGCTCAAAACGGTAAGGACGTCCATCATATTCAAAGTCGTCGTCCACAACCTCAGAATTTGACAAATATTCAGACATGTTTCAAATAACTAACAGTAAACTAACAGTAGTGAACTCCAGCTGTACACGGAGCTGCGTCTGGGACGCGCGCACAGAGATGACGTCATGAGTTCAGAGGTCTTGTTTACAAACGGAATTATTTATTACACAGACAGCGCCACAATGTTACAACAGGTCCTGGAAGCAGATCTAGTGATTCATAAAAGAAATGAAGAGTTTCGCGGCAATCATGTGTTATTTAGACGCTGCATCGTCTGTGTCCCGCTGTGCCACGTTCACTACCGTTATATGGAGAAAAGGCTCGCAAAAAACTCCTAATATCTTCCGAAGGACTCCAAATGACACCAAACACCTCTGGGTGAGTATACAACCATAAAAAATGCCAGAAATAAGGTCCAGGTTGTAAAAAACCGAACTTTCCCTTTAATGCTCAATTCCGATTTTTTCCCATATCCGATTTTTTTGTGTGGCTGTTCACATTATCTTTTAAAATGTGTCCTATATCAGACTGGAGTGTGAACGCATCGCGGCCTGAACTGACCCGCGTGAGCAGAGGAACAATAACAAAGACGTCACACGCAGCAGCCGTCATACGGCGGTAAACATGGAGGAACAGGATTGAGCGTACATGGGGATATTCTGAAGTTGTAGTGTGGTGGAAGCCGACGAAACTGTGAGCAAGTGTTAATGAAGAGGAGAAGGAGGAGAAAGAAAGCCGCCTCCGAGTGACTCCTGCCCCGCCAGCACAGTATTATGACAACGGTCGCTCTCAAGTGACGTCAAAGTCGCATTAATTCCGACCTGGCTGTTCACACTGAGGTCGCATTGCAAAACATCAGACCTGTATCCGATGTAGAACCACATATGGAAGCGACCTGAATCTGATTTGAAGAGATCAGATTCCATGTGACTTGTGCTGTTCACACTGTCATAAACAAATCAGATCTGAGTCACAAATGAGCAAAAAATTGGATTTGGGTCACTGGGGAACTGCAGTGTGAACGTAGTCTAACAAGCGCTGCCTCTAGAAAACACGCCCAAATTAAGTAACGAGAAAATTCTTAATGTCCGTTGTACAGCAAATAAAAAAACTGAAAAAGAGGTGTGAATGGACCCTGAACTGATATAGGAATCCAAAAGAATAGGGATGATACTGAGCCGATGCTGCTCTCATATACTCATATAGGCTACGCAAAAAATGTACCACTTCATTGTTGTTGTAGTTACTAATTAGCGACTCTAGGGGGAGATGTGGAGCTGCAGTCAGCGGTGATGAGAAGAGAGTGATACATGAGTGAGACTGGCAGCGCCATTTCAGCCAAGATAGCGACAATTAATGCAGCGGGACGTCAGCAGTGTGGACATATTTCAGAATAAGAGACGACGACAGAAGCAAGACAGACTGAAGCTACAGTACATGTTGCTAAGGTGTCAATGGGAGGAAAGGAGAATACGTCGTTTAATACCAGAAACTTGATAAAACATCTCAAGACGCATCATAAAGCTGAGTATACAGAGTTTGCTAATGCTACTGCAAGAACACAACAGCAACATTCGCTCAGGTTCTGCAAAAGAGACGGACAATGGCAAGAGACAAGAGACGACCCCTGGGCCGTTAAAATACCGGAGGCTCTAAGCCATTATGTAGTGCTGGATGAGCAGCCACTGAAGTTGTAGAAGACGAAAGGATTTCACCGTCTTCTCGACGCACTCAAGCCGTGATATGATGTTTCATTGATATGTTATATGTTTGATATTTTCTTAAATGGGAAGACAGTGCCAGTGTGGAGACTTTTTATTTACACAGAAAGATTCTTTTTTGGGGCTGCTCGGTGGCGCAGTGAGTTAAGCAGCGGCTCATATACTGAGGCTACAGTCCTCCTCCTGCAGCGGTCGCAGGTTCGAATCCCGGCCTGCGCACCTTTGCTGCATGTCGTCCCCATTCTCTCTCTCTACCCCTTTCATATCTGAAAATTAAAATACTCGTGAAAAAAATTGTATCGAGGCATCCCAACAAAAGAACCAGACTAGTTCTTTGTGTCGCAGAGGGGAAGAATTAGGAGGGCTGGCCAGGCTCGGACTGGCACTGACACGGGCAAAGATCAGGTGCGCTTTCTTTTGATGAAGGTTTAAATGAAGGTTATTATGTGCTCATCATTACTTGATCGTTGTTGAGCAATGAATTTACAAACTTGCCAGTCTGTAAAAGTCAGTCCATAAGACTACAGAATAGGCGCGTTTCCACTAGCGGGAGATTTTTCGGGGGCCGGGTTGTTTGTGCGTGACTCCATTACCTGGAACCGGCCTGTAAAAATGGCCTTCAGGAACCTCTACGGGGGAGATACGGCTCTGTATACGGAGAGGTGCTCGGGTTGGCCAACAGGAACCTCTACGGGGCGAGAAACGGCCCTGTACACGCAGAGGTGCTTGGGTTGGCCAACAGGAACCTCTACGGGGTGAGAAACGGCCCTGTATACGGAGAGGTACTTGGGTTGGCCAACAGGATACAACAGGAGTTTCTGCTGATCGGGATTCATGAATTACGCTCAGCACTCTCACATAAATCATAAATCATGTGACCACAAATCATTTAAGCATCTGCATCAGAGACATTTTGCTGCGTGTACATTTATTGAAGTTGGAGATTACAATAAAAAACGATGGATGAATGGACGGGTCGGTTCAGGTCTTGTAGTCGTATTACACCAATATAAAGGTCCGGCGGCGGGTTTCTTTTAATCTCAAGTAGCATCGGTTGTTTACGTGATTCTTCTTCTGCTGTATTCTTCTTTTGGTTTTATGCTTCTGGCTGTTTGCAAACAGTAAAAAATGTGCATTACTGCCACTCGGTGGTCGGTCATATTTTTCAGTGGAAGGTTCTTGTGCAGCGCTACAGCGTCGTGGAAACACGCCGGCCGAATGGGCCGAGGAGACGGTCGGTCCGTGGGAGGTTCCTGCTAGTGGAAACGCACCTATGGATATCATCAGGATGAATGTGGTAGGATATACCACAAACAGAATAAGGCCCACAAAAGAGCCCTGGGGGAGCCCACAAGACAGAACTATCACTTCTCACATGATCTGATGTCTTGAAAAGCTTTCACTGCTATGGTGTGCTGTTATATTTCTAGGAGGTGTAATAGTCCAGCTGTTTAGCTATAAAATGTTTAGGAATCGTTCAGTTTGTGATACAAGCATGAAATTTGGTACAAATAGCCAAAGGTTTCCCCAAAAGATATGGACGTGGAGCCATCATGAATTTTCAACATGGCGCCCATGGCAGCCATTTTTCAAAATGGCCGCCAGAAACAAGTGTTTTCTAATGAGTGATTAGTTGAAATGAGTTGCCAGTTTGCCCTGGCTGAGCTTCAACATCCACTCTATTACTTATCCATTCATTGGATGGTTCAGTTCTTGCAGATATGAGGATCTTTTTTTGGTTTATTAGTTCAAAGTTTGTTTTTATGTATAATAGATCTATTTTCCTGAAATGACGGTATATATTTTATTTTGGCTAATATGGCTGTTATCATGAAAGAAACAGTTGTCATGTTCAGTTTTGAGGTAGAAGGAAGCTTCTGACCAATTCCACTGTTTCAAATGTGATTTCTACATCATAATTAATGACTGATTAGACACCAAGATCATCCATATCAGACACAAACACAAACTATGGCTGCCATCTTTAAAAAATGGGCGCCATCTTGAATATTAAATGACAACTTTTCAATTATCCAAGAGACATCTAGCAAGTACTATATGTGGTAAACATGTCTAAAATACCATATTATGTCCCCAAGTCATATAAAAAGAGTTGTTTCTGGCGTCCATTTTGAAAAATGGCTGCCATGGGCGCCATGTTGAAAATTCACGATGACTCCACGTCCAATTATTTTTGGAATGCCTTTGGCTAATGTGTGTACCAAATTTCATGCTTGTATCACAAACTGAACGATCGTTTTGGTTATCTCCTGCACTATAATGGAAAAATAACAATGTATTCTACATTTCGGACACATGGTAATACTTTATATGATGCACTTTGATTCCAGACTTGTACTTTGAAAGAACTCACTGTCTGAGTCTTGGAAATGCAATCATCTTATTGTATGCTCTTTGTTTGTTGTTTAACTTTATCTGAATCCAGGAAGGAACTACTGATCACTTGTCCATTGTAATTTCTTTCTTGACTGTTTACAGACTTGATGACATTTGGCATTACACCACACCTATAGATTATTATACATTTACTTACACAATCTTTGTCTATAAAACACACCTACGCCTTGGAGCAAACCATCAGTGTGCAATTAGGCTTTGTTGTGATTGGATGCTGATCCCTTGCAAGGTTTTCATTAAATGACATAAAGACCATTTGGTTATATTGTCGGTCTTTATTTTCAGAGTTCCACCACAGAGGCCACGGGGAAGCTGCATGTTCAGAAACCTGGCTACACCACAGTCCCTGAGTCAATCCAACATCCAGAAACAAAATGCCTTTAAGGGTACAGTGCGGCCAAGATTTACAGTGTCACCAATGCCAGAAAGGTTCAATTTGATTATGGTGATTAAATAGCCAACTTAGTCAAGTTATCTGCACAGCTGGAGAAGCATATAAAAATGATTAAAGTATGAAAAAAGTGAATTTGTAATGTGCATTAAAACCCATATCCTGGAACCTATTCCAGCTGACAATGTGCAAAAGGCAGGGAGCCAGTCCACAGAGAGGGACAGAAAAAAAAACAAAAAAAACACAATTTGGAGTTCTCATGATCTAAAAATAATTGTTTTAGGCTTCACCCTCAGCGACCCGTGACACATTCACACTACAATGAAGCGACTGACCACCCTTCTGCCTTGAACTTTGTGGACAGTCCATGGGGGATCGTGCCGTTGCATTTTTGCTGCTCCAGTGACACGTGTTTAATAGGAGATGGAGCAGGGCTGCACCAATCAGGAGGTCGTTCTGTTATTTTGATCCCTGAGTTCCCCAGTGCACATGTCAAAATGTTTCGGGAGAGATACTCAACTATGAGTTTACTCTGATGTGTTCATTACTGCGCCTCTGAAAGAGTCTGTAAATGGTAGTTTTGTGCACTCGATGTGTAGAATAAATGTCAGTTTTGGTTTTTGTTGTATTCAAATCAGGCATGTGTTACTCTCTCTGCTTTTATGTTGTGGGACAGCACTCTCACTTCACAGTTAGGTCATATTTTCTTTTTACGACGCAACATAAATCATACACCACAGAAAGTACATTTACAGTGTAATGCATCTTAAATTGCTGAGTGTTTTTTGTTATGTATTGATCCATGAATCAGTTCATATAAAATACTTCCCAGCTCTTGTTTCATTGTAGGCACAGCTCAATAAGGATTAACCTTGGGGAATTGTATTCGAGACATGAAATCAAATCATAATGTAAACATGGTGTAAGCGCCGCCTGCCCGGACAGTAAAGTGAAAATAAGTTCTCAAGTAATTCCTGGTAGGTATTTCTTCTTTATTAAATCAAAATGCAGGAAACCTGTGTGCTTCTTAGGTTGTTTTTTTGTTCTGTTTTCCTCTAAATGAGTATCTATTTGTTGGCTTGCATGTGGAAAACAATATTTTGAATACTTTATCTATAAAGAAACTACCCTTTATTCCTTTATTCCTTTATTTTAGTCCTTTATTTTCTGTAATGCAAAAATGTCATACATTCTGGATTCATTACAAATCAACTGAAATATTGCAAGCCTTTTATTATTTTAATATTGCTGATTTGTTTGTTTATTTGTTTATTAGGATCCCCATTAGCTACTACCTAAGTAGCAGCTATTCTTCCTGGGGTCCATACACATAAAAAGAAAATAAAATACATAATATACAATATACAATACACGATATACAAAGGTTTTACTGAGCAGTATAGAAAATGAAATACACGATTGCAATTTATTCTATAAAAATGATTATAAATAATTAATGTAATGCATTCTACAGTATTAAATTACAAAGAACACATGATCATAATCCACTCTACAAAATCAAATACAACAAAACAAAAATAACACTCCAGTCATGTAGTAAATGACAACAAGTGTTTCTTTATAGCATATTTAAATGACAATTTACTTTGTACTATTTTAATGTGGGGTGGTAACCTGTTCCAATAAGTTATTGATCGATACATAGCTGTTTTTTTGAGGAGGTTCGTTTTTGGAGCAGGGAGTGTCAGATGCCCAAGGCTGGCAATTCTGGTGTTATGATTATGTCTGTCACTTGACTTTAATAACTGTTTTAAAAAGTACTCCGGTGCTTGATTTGAAATAATGTTTCTGGCAAACATGAGGACACTGATTTCAAGTTTGTTTTTAACTGTTAACCAAGACAGGCATGCATGCATATATTCTATGTTTGTGCGAAGAGAACAGTTAAGTGCCAGTCTGGCAGCTCTGTTCTGAACAAGCTGAAGTTTGTTCAGGTCTCCTTGCGTCGCTGCTGACCATACTACAGGACAGTAATAAAGGTGACAGAAAACTAAGGACTGTATCACTTGACCCATGCTTGAGGATGTCAAGTAGGAGGAGCACTTCCTGACCATGGCTATGCCTCTGCCCATTTTAGTTACAATGCCATCAATATGGTCCGACCATGACAATTCACTGTCCAATAGGACACCAAGCAGCTTAGTTTTCTTAACCTGTTCTATAGGTATACCTGACATTGATAGATGCAGCTGAGGATCACCAATAAGCATATGTCTAGTGCCAAAAACAATACTTTTTGTTTTGGCCACATTCAGTGCTAGTTTGTTATTATTCACCCAGTTGGACACCCTCTCTAGGTCCAGATTTAAAGTAGTTACTAACTCATTTAATGAAGGGGCAGTACTATACAGAGTTGTGTCATCAGCATACATAACCATGTTTGTATTCATAGTAGCATAAGGAAGATCATTAGTAAAAATAATAAAAAGTAAGGGACCTAGACAGCTTCCTTGAGGAACCCCACATTTGTTATAGTTACTTTCAGATAGGCTACCATTAAAAAACACTCTCTGTGACCTATCTGACAAGTAGTTCACCATCCAATCAAGTGCCATACTACTAAGTCCATATTTTCTTAATTTGGATATCAATATTTCATGGTCTATGACATCAAATGCAGCACTAAAATCAAGCAAGACAGTGCCAACCATCTTCTTGATGTCCATTTCAGTCAGCCATTCATCAGTCAATTGAGCTAAAGCGGTTGACGTAGAATGATCTTTCCTATAAGCATGCTGGGAACTAGTAAATAATTTATTATTGATAAAATATTCTTGAATTTGCTTAAAAACTACTTTTTCCATTAATTTACTCAAGGCAGGAAGTATACTTATTGGTCGACTGTTTGGGCCTGTAAATTCTTTCTTTTTGTCCTTAGGTAAAGGAATGATCTTTGCCTCTTTCCACGCCTTAGGGCAAACTCCATTGGTTAAACACTTATTAAAAATGTGACTAATTGGGTTGGCTATATATGATGAGGAAATTCTTAACAGTTTACTGTCTAACATGTCAGTACCAGCAGGTTTGTCACATGGCAGTGATGACAGCAGGTTCTCAATGTCCAAGCAACTTACATTCTTGAAATCAAACTGACAGTTTTTACCATTCATAATATGATTTTCAATTAATTTGCATGAGGAGGAGCCATCAGAGGGTGACATATTTTCTCTAAGAGTTTCAACCTTGTTTGTGAAGTAGTTGTTAAAGTATGTGGCAATTTCTGCTGGTTTAGTAAGAAATTCGCCATTGGCTTCTATAAATGAATTAGTCTGATAAGATTCAGATTCAGATTACTTTATTTGCCATTTGTGTAACACACATAGGAATTTGTCACGTTGGTAACAGTGTGCCTACTGTAGAAGATCTTCCCATTATTTGATTTAAAATTTTCCATAATTGCTTTCCATTATTTTTGGCGTCATGTAACTTATTCTTATAATATTCTTTCTTTTTGCCTCTATTTATTTTAGTTACATGATTTCTTAAGTTACAGTATAACATTCTGTGAGACATTAACCCAGATGCATCAGACAACTTTTTAGCTTGGTCACGTTGCCTCATCATTGATTTGAGATCAATGTCAATCCAGGGGGCGCCATTAGCCCTGACAGTCGTTTTTCTGACAGGAGCATGTTTGTCTACAATCTGTAAGAATGATTTCATAAACATACTCAAAGCCACTTCTGGATCCTCCTCAAGACACACAGTTGACCAGTTAACATTTTTCACTTCATCAATAAACATTTCTTGATTAAAATGTTTATATGACCTTTTATGTAGAACCAAACAAGGTGCTTTTGGGACCTTGGTTTTTCTTTTAATTGCAATTAAATTGTGATCTGTGAAGCCAAGAGCTATTGATACTGTTTTGGTACATTTTTCAGGAACATTTGTGAATAGGTGATCAATACATTTAGATGACTTTAACCCATTCTTCTTTATGGTGGTTCTAGTTGGTAGGGTAATGGTCTGTGTTAGGTTACATGCATTAGTTACAGTAATGAGCTTCTTTTTAAGAGGGCACATGCATAACCAATCGATATTGTTATCGCCTGTAAAGTAAATCTCTCTGTTTTCATCACTTGATTTGTCTATCATTTCACATATTGAGTCTAAGTATCTTACATCCGCACTAGGCGGCCTATAGCAGCAACCAACAAGTATTGGTTTAGTCTGTGGCAGATGAACCTGTATCCATACAGGTGATATGATCATGACTTACAGCTTAAGAAAACTCAAATATTCTATCGCAAAAAATTTGAATATTCTGGGAATCTTAATCTTAAACTGTAAACCATAATCAGCAATATTAAAATAATAAAATGCTTGCAATATTTCAGTTGATTTGTAATGAATCCAGAATGTATGACATTTTGTTTTTTTAATTGCATTACAGAAAATAAAGAACTTTATCACAATATTCTAATTTTCTGAGACAGTCCTGTACATGTCGGTGTGGTGGAGGAGGTTGGGGGTGAATTAGCCACCAAACTTCCTGCTGCAACTACCCCTACTCATTCCTTAAAAATTCAAAAAGTCCTTGCAGTGTAAAGCTCCTAAAAGGGTCAGCAAGATTTCAAAAAAGCATATAAATGGAGCCAGTTTACCATTTAATGCCGGACATTTAAAAGCTGTGAATTATATTGATTTATGGATAAAAGTAATAGGACACAAAAGCAGACACTGCAATGGCACTATATTTAAATACATATACTTTCATTTGGAGTTGGTCCACCCGTTTTGCAACTTTAACAACTTACAGTCTACTTTGAAAGCTTTCCACAAGATTTTGAAGCATTTATATGAGAATTTATTCTGATTCATTCTGCGGGGAGTTTATACGATCAAGCTATGATGTTGAACGTTCCAGCTCATCCTAAACGTGTCATTCAAGTTCTTCTTCTCCAAGCTCATCAATATGTGTCTTTTGCAGTCCTTTGTGGTGGAATATGAAACGGCCTTCCCAAACTATTGTCACAAAGTCACATAGCATTGTCTCAAATGTTTTGTTATGCTTAACCATGCTTTTATCCCTTACACTGTTGATAAGGTGTACAGGCCAAACCATGAAAAACAGGCCCGTATCATTACCTCTCTACCACCAAACAATGCAGTTTGGTAGGTAATACTCATCTGGAATCTACTCCCATCTGACTACTAATTAGAGCCAACAAACACATTTCCTCTGCTCCACAGTCCAGTGTCGATGCACCACTCCATGCTTGGCATTAGACCTGGCAACGCGAGGTTTACATGCAGCTACTCAGCCATGGAAACCGTCTTTGTCCTGATATCAATGCAAGTTGAAGTTCAAAACTCTTCAGCAATGTCATCAACAGAGCGCAGACGACTTTTATCCGCCTCAGCAGTTGTTGACCTTATAATTTTGGGATTTTACGTGGTATTCATTTTCTAATAAATACAGCTGATCATGGAACATCACAAAATTCAATTCAGTTCGATTCAATCTAGTAAAATGCGGTACATTTTAAAACAGCACACTCACTCCCACGCTGCAGGTTCCGGTGTTGTGCATTCAGAGATGCTCTTCGCCATCGGCAGAGGATGCTGCACCATGTATAAAAGAGAAAAAAGAGAAGAGAAGGGGGGACCAGCACAAGAAACTACAGGAGCGACTCTAACACACTAGAGTTTACACTACCTAGAGATTTACCAACACCAGCTAGAGGTTTACTAAACACTAACTATAGGCTTTACTAAACAGAAAGGTTTTAAGTTTAGTTTTAAAGGTGGAGGTGGTGTCAGCCTCCTTAACCCAGATTGGAAGTTGGTTCCATGGTAGTGGTGCCTGATAGCAGAACGCCCGCCCTCCAAAACTACATTTGGATACTCTAGGAACTATGAGTAAACCTGCACTCCGAGAACGGAGAGCTCTGCCAGGAACATAAGGCACTATCAGGTCTTGCAAATAATGCAGAGCTAAGCCATTTTGGGCTTTATCCTTAAAGAGTTTTACAGAATGACCAATTTTCTATCACAAATGTTTGCCGATGGAGACTGCATAGCTGTTTGATTGTATACACCTGTGTCACCGGGTCTGCTTGAATCGACTGCATTCAGTAAGTTACAGGTGTGGCCAAATGATGAGATTCCTTTATTAGTCATTTTACAATTAAATGCAATTCCTATATATCCCGCCCAAAGAGAAAACATAGGTAGACAAGTACATGAGGCTGCAGCCATTGGGTCAGCGCTGATACAGTGTGTATGGTGAGGGGAAAAAACAAAATTGTAATAAAATCAAAATTTAAAGAACTTTTTGCAAGCATAAACTGCTGTTGTTACATCAGTTCCCTGGTGGTCCATAAGTGCTGGGGATGGCTCTCTCTCTGTTAGACTGAATAAAACTGGAGCTGCTCTGTGCTCTCTGTGTACATGTGCAATATTTCTCAGTGTTTATTCAGCCTCCTTGAATTATGAAATATTAAACAAACATACCCATGCTGGGTAAAATCAAAATCCATAACCATGTTTTTATCCACTTGTAAAAATCATACCATAGAGTAAAGCTTTGGAAGACTATTCTTTTTCATGTGGTCATTTTACTTTTGTGCGAATCTATTCGCATGGGAAGTAGTTTAATACTGTCAGTGAAAACAGCATTAGTTGGTTTGACAGGCAACATTTGATCACATGGGATGATGTGTTGAATCATCATCTTGTATAAACAAGTTCCTCAGCTGGTAAAAAGAATAAAATAAGTGTGTGAGTCAACTTTATCAGCTGTGCTGGTTTAGATGAAAGGTGATGAAAGGGCAAGAAAGCACATTTTAGAAGCAAGACAATTCAAGGTTCTTTACATAATGAAAACGTGAAAATATTACTTGCAGTGCTAAGGCAAAATCAAGAAAAGTTAGACTACTGGTGTCACAGCCATCTGGGAGATTTGCGAGGCCTTGTGCGAAATGGCCCGGGGGGGGTTTCTTTTTTGGGGGGGTTTTCGGGTTTTTCGGGTCGGATCGGGTGTCTATATGCGCAATTTTAACTCTCCAATGATCAAAATACTGGATACCTTCCCCTGCCTCATCATCATCTCTTGCCTGGACGCGGGGCCCCACGGCTGCTTGAGACCCGGTCGGATCGGTGATTTTTGTAACAAATTTATCAAAAAGCCTTTCAGAGAGGCATTAAACTCTTCCATTTTCTTTAGTTTTTTCTTTTTTCATCCCCTGATGGAAATTTCCTGAATCTGTCTCGTTCTCTCGACATTGTGTGACAGTTTGTTCCAACTCCACCGTCTGGATCAGAGCAGCTTGTGTCTGCGCTTGGTCTGATCAGTTGTATTGAACAACAGACACGTGCATCATTGCCCATATATTTATTGATATGCACAGACTAGTACACATTTAGGTCTGTAATGGAACTTGACTGTTGATATTTATAAGGGAAAAAAACGAAGAAAAAAAATTGAAAAAAAAAAAAAAACGGCCCATAGCACGAGGCCCATAGCGCGAGGCCCCTTGGGGCGCGAGGCCCCGTGGGGTCGCACGGTTCGCACACCCCTTGCGGTGGCCCTGACTGGTGTTAAAATGTAGTACTGAAATTAAAATTGTTTACATTTTAAATTCAGAAAGATTTAGATAATTCAGTTAAAGACATCTTCCCTGCAGTTTTTTGGAAGTTTATTCCAGATCTGTGGAGCACAAAAGCTGAATGCTGCTTCTACATTGTCTCGTTCTGCATGTAGATGTTAAATAGGCGGGGTCTCAGGATAAAACCTTGGGGAACTCCATTCTGATGTAAAGTTACTGAAACAAAATTCATTCCTGTCCTTTAAGTGGGACTCAAACCGGTCAAGTACTGTGCCTAAAGGTCTGACCCACTTCTCCATTCGCTCTAGCAATATTCCAGGGTCAATGGTGTCCAACGATACCAGCACTGCGGTTCTTCCACAGTCTGTATTTATGTGGATGTCATTGAACACCTTGACAAGGGCGGTCTCAGTCTCAGTGCTGTGGTGAGCATGAAAACCTGACTGGAAGTTGTCAAAGCAGCTGGTAAGATAAGATAAGAAGGTCTTTAACTGTCGAAACTGAGCTTCTTCAATAACCTTACTGATGAACAAAAGATTTGAGACGGCTCTGTCATTTTGCATTAGCTACTTGTCCAGATGGTTCTTTTTCAACAGTGGTTTGATGACTGCAGTCTTCAAGGTTTTCAAGGTCTCGGGGGGGAAAACACCTCACGAAAACGATGAGTTTACTATTTGGATAAGATCAGATGTCACGTAGAATAAAACTCTCTTGAAGAAAGCTGTGGCTAAAGTATGGAGACAACAGGAGGATGCGTTTAGCTGATCCATATCATCCGCCAGGTTTTTGTAGTTGATTGGATAAAATTGTGTCATTTTGTCCAAATTGGTTTTGACCGGACGCCGCACTGTTCCTGCACCTGATATCGATGCACTGACTGCTTTTTCCAATCTCCAGGATTTTCTCAGTAAAGTTGGCAGGTTCATTGCGGGCCTTTGTAGAGGGAGTTCAGACGCTGCAGACACAGGAGGGTTTCCTAACCGGGCCACGGTAGCAAAACAAGGCACGACTATTATTGATTATTGAGAAGCAGAACATTTTTCTTTCTCCTGGGGACTTTTAATAATATAGGAGTACATTTGCTGTTGGAAGACACAGTAAGTTCGATGAACATCTAACAGTTTATATTCTGAGCTAAAAACCAAGCTGTGACATTGTTATCACTTGTAAACTCTGGACTTTCTTAGACCAGGCACTAATCTTCAGATGACACAGGATTTGTTTCTCTTTTCCCCTGAAGCTTTTGTGTTCTGCTTACTCATAAGAAATACGTATTTTATTTATATACTGGTTTCTAATTTGAAATGACAATAAGTTCAGAGGAATCACTTGGCAAATATCAACAAATTTCTCGGAGCGTCGTAGGCTGTAGCGTGTATAGCTACTATCAGTACTCGAGTTGTAAAAAAACAATCAGGGGGGATGGTGGATTTTATGATATAGGGACATGTAATTTGTGCTGATTACAAATAATATAATATATTACAAATAATAGCAGTGACCAAAACACCTGCAGAAATCCTGCAGGAATGACATAGCAGCAGTTAAATGCAGCCTTCTGTAAGCTTTAAATATCCACTGGGCTTACATCAAATACATCAAAACACAACAATAAAGAACACTTTTCTGAACTTATCAATATGACTCTGTCCTTCACAGGATAAGTAACATGGATCACTGCAAAAACTCAGAATCTTAACAAGAATATTTGTCTTATTTCTAGTTAAAGGAGCATGAGGCTCCTTTTAAGAAATGAGACTCTCTAGCGCCACCCTTCACCACGACGGCCGTTGGGGGTACTGCAGCCAACAGTGAAGCCGGCACGGGAGAACGGGGAGAACGCACATACAGCGTCATGTGACGTCACATCCGCAGGACAGCGCGGGAAATTCCGGTCACAATTGCAGCACATTTTGCAGCAACAGCCTGTTCAAGGCAACGGAGAGATACACTAGAGGAATCATTCTTTTTGGTTTGGAACGCTTCATCTGACATTATTACTAGAAAACTTGAAACATATACTAATTTTTTTCATAAATCCTGCCTCAATCCTGCCTCAAGCTCCTTTAAAATGTCTCATTTTAGTAAAAAAAAAAACATTACACCTAAAATGACCCATCACTGTAAAAAACAACAATTTTCACCTGTTTCAAGTAGATTTTCACTTGAAATAAGTAGAAAAATCTGCCAGTGCAACAAGATTTTTTTGCTTGTAATAAGAAGATAAATCTTGTCCCACTGGCAGATTTTCCTACTTATTTCAAGTGAAAATTTACCTGAAACAGGAGAAAATTGTCACATTTGTCACATGGTGTTATTTTTCTGGTGATGACTCTAAATGTTGAAATAGCAGTAAAACCACATTCATTGATGAAATGACATAAGGGATGGAAAGGGGGGATGGCAGTTTTACAGGGGGGATGATTTGGACCGTTTTTATTTCAGGGGGGGATGATTTGGACCGTTTTTATTTCAGGGGGGGATGCCATCCCCCCTCATCCCCCCTCAACTCCAGTACTGGCTACTATATGTCGTTGCCACGATTAACAGCTGAAAATGTGTCACTTTATCAGCCTGGACCAGAGGACGGCGACTAATCAAAATCTGCATTGACACACGCACCTCCATTGCAAAGTGGATTGCATGCAAAAAGAGGCTTGGACATAAAAATAACTGAACAGTGGACACAGTAGTAAATCACAGGAACGGTGATCAGGATGAGTGGACTGGACACGTGTACAAACATACATGCTATCTGGACTGTGAAGGATGAAATTAGACAAATTGCTATGTGGTAAACTATGTATCTTACTGAATTCTGTTGTTGATGTGATCATGAATCTTACATAGAAGGGGGCGGGACTTTGATAAGCGTCAGCTTCTCCCGTACCCTTTTCGTCATGTGCTGAGTATGCAATGTATAATGTTCTGGAGATGAAATGTGTCTATATAAACATGCCGAAATAAACGAAATAATAATAATACCACCGTTAGTGTGCTTGAATTTATCCTTTCCACCACTTCTCTGGACTGTTCTTCTCATTTCCCACCAACACCTTCCTTCTCTTAATGCTCAGCACATACAGGTCGCTGAGAGACGGAATAACTTTTCATCCCATTGAGTGATTCTCTTACCGGTCGGCTGTTTCAGGATGCTTTTAAAAACACCTGAGCCATCCCCAAACTTCATTGTGGCCAAGATGAAAACGGACACCTAAGACGTGAAGACAGATGGTCGGCAAATTGGCTGCGCCCTCCATCTCCTGTCCTTATCACCCTTCCTCCTCCTCCTCCTCCTCCTCCTCCTCCTCCTCCTCCTCACCACCGCAGTGCTGAGCTGTGGACTTTTGGCCTGTAAAGAGGTTTAGGTGCAAACAAACAGCCCATTTAGTGGCATCTACCTTCCATTTAGGCTGTCATTACGGCCCTCAAGGCCCTGGCTCAGCACTGAATTATGAATTAAGTTGTCAGGAGAGCCTTTGGTTATGAGCTGAGGGGGTAATTTAAATTTAATTTGAAAAGGGATTTTGTTAGCAATGTATGCCCAGCAAGCTCCAGCGGAACTTCCTCATCAGAGTAAAGACGGCTAAGTACTGACACGGCTAAGTGAACTCAAAAGAAGAATTTACTTGCTGTAGTTCACACACTGTAAGAAAAGCCCGTAGAAATTACCGTAAAAAACTGTGAAATAGCAACGGTGAAGGACCGGAAATGTTACAGATGGAAATCTTTGCTGACATTGTGTCAGAGTTTGTCTGTCTAACTGGTAATAACTCATTTAATGAAGACATTACTCAAACAATTTATGATAGTATGTAGATTTTTATTTCACAACAAAACCCTGCTATTAATACTACAAAATATATTACACAACACACAATCTTTTAATAAAATAAGCGGAAAAATTCAGTCAAATTACTGTCTTATAATGAGGCTTTTACCGATTAATAATGCCTCTATTTTGATGTTTTACAGTGAAATTTAATGGGATTAGATGTAAAATAAGCAATGGCTGCACGTAAATTGTACAGGAGAAAATAGCTTTAATGAACGTATAGTCATGCTAATTTGGCTGAAAATGGATGTTGAATTGACCAGTTTTGTACGTAAATTGTATGATGTTTTTTGTAAAGGATTACAGATTGAAATTGTAAAATTTACAAATTGTTCTGTAATGTGTTTTACAATCCCCTGTATCCTTTACAGTATTATTCTGGCAACCACAGCTGCAAGTTTTTTTTCCGTAAAAACAACGTTTTTTTTCTTACAGTGCATGTGCGAAGGAGAGGGAGCTACAAAACGGTGACGTCGCCATAAGCATGGCGATGCATAAGATTTTTATTTCTTTTAGGTAATAATGAGTAAATGCAGGGATATTCTGCTTTTTTCCACTAGATGTTTTTGGTGGTAACTATTCAAGTTTAGCTAAGTTGAAAGTAACCGACCTACAAGTATCATAGTTTTTCTGTAATTATTAAGATGGATTTTTGTTTGCTTGTAATTTCCCTTTAAATATTACTCAAGTATTATTGAATTGAACTAACTTTTTCTTGATAAACATATTTTGCATTGCAGTAAAGTGTTATTAAATTTAAAAACCGCAGCTTGTTTCTAATGTGTTTAAAATAACTGTCTTCTACAACAAGTAACCTTATACAATTATTTTCAATGATCTGACTTTTTCTCACATAAATTTACTAATTATTTCACACGTGGCATTAATGTTAATATGTTTAAAAATTTTTAGTTTAGATTTATAATAAACGAGATAAACTTCACTCTCAAAGTAAATCTATACGATGAAAATGGTTCAGAAGTCGATGCCCCGGGGCAGAAGTGCATCCTTTTACACGTCTCCTCAGATATGGTTTAGATCAGGCGTCGGTAACCCGCGGCTCCAGAGCCGCATGCGGCTCTTTAGCGCCGCCCTAGTGGCTCCCTGGAGATTTTTCAAAAATGTTTGACCTTTTTTCCTTTTTTTCTTCTTTTTTTTCTTTTTCTTTTTTCTCTTTTTTTCCTTTTTTTTCTTTTTCTTTTTTTCTTTTTTCTCTTTTTCCTTTTTTTTAATCTTTTTTTTCTTCCTTTTTCGTTTTCCTTTTTAATCTCGACATTTTGACTTTTTTCTCAAGATTTCCACTTTTTTCCCGAGATTGTACTTCAACATTAATCTTGACATTTCGACTATTTCTCAAAATTTCGACTTTTTTCTCAACATTTCCACTTTTATCTCAAGATTTCCACTTTTTTCCCGAGAGTGTACTTCAACATTAATCTTGACATTTCAACTTTTTCCTCGACATTTCGACTTTTTTCTCAACATTTCAACTTTTTTCTCGACATTTCGCCTTCATTCTAAGGTTTATACAAGACTTTTAATTTTTTGCGACTCCAGACATATTCTTTTTTTGTGTTTTTGGTCCAAAAACAGCTCTTTCAACATTTTGGGTTGCCGACCCCTGGTTTTGTGGATTCAGGGTCTGGATTTTTGTCGGTTTATACTTGGATTTATGATTTTGATATGTTGGCCATCAACCCAACCCAAGTTTGTAATCTTGAAAAAGGTTTTAGTGCTCTCCACATCGCTGTTTCCACATCTTCCACACCATTCTTATAGAAAGACTTGTATACTGTATGATATTGATAACAATATTTTAATTAGTATTGAGTCATAGATAAATACATACATTTGGCTGTGTTAGCTTTTACCAGATGAAATCTACTAGCAGGGCTAATAGGACCAAGAGGCTACACTGAGACGGGTTTGACACGTAAAGAGGGGGAACAGTGGATACACTGGTACGATGATGCTGGGGATTGAGCTGTCAGGAAAGAGAAAAAGTGGGAACCAACACAGAGATGTCTGGATGTGATGAAGGAGGCGATGCAGCCGGCTGGTGTGACGGAGGAAGATGCAGAAGATAGGGAAGGATGGAAACAGATGATCTGCAGCCCTGACTCCCAAAGGACTGAACCAAAGAAGGAGGAGGAATAAATCCACTTCTGTGCTAGATGTCACCATGCCCTACTCGTTGTACCATTGAAGTCTTTGAAAAGCAGAAATAAATGTTCAAATTGAGGTCATAAACATAAGAGATTTGTTATCAACCACTCATAGTCCGGGAGCCGAGGGGGTGAACCCGGTTTCGTCGGTAAAAGTTTTTTTCTCAACTGATTCTTGTAGCTTGGGGTCATCTATTAAGAATTCCAGAGGGTGCCCAGTGATATCCCTTGAGCATTTTTTGTTATTAACCCCTTAATGACCGAAACACTAAAAATCCACCCAAAATAGACTTTTATGGCATTTCATGTAAAAAGCTTGATCTAAATTCATTAAATTTGATTTTACAGTGTTTATCCATGATGGTGGATATGTACAGTATATGTGATTTCACATTAGACCATTTTAGATTTTAACCCCTTCACACCTGAAACACCAAAATCCCATAAAATGTGAGTTATGACATTTTGTGCACAATAATCAATTCAAACGCTTCAAATTAGCTTTCTATATATATTTATGTTTTAATGTTTATGTTAATGTGGAAGTCATGTACAGTATATGCTCTGTGATTGTCCTATATCAACTGTACAACTGTACTCAGAATAAGAATCAAAGACAATAATCAAGTTTAAAGGAATTTATTTTCAAAATAAACCCTGTTTAAATCCCATCTATGGGTGCATTGGCAAGTGTGAATACATGTATGACTATCTAGAGCATCCTACACTAAAGCAATGACATGCCATCGTGCAGGGCAAACCATGTGCCCTACAACTGCACTTCTTGGAGTTGCATGGACGGTCACTCTTGCAGCCACACTTAATCATGTCCAGAATGTAGTCTGGGGCAGGTTTGCAATGCGCAGGCGTTGCAAACCAGGGCCCTCTTGACATTCTCTGATAATGCTTCCTTAGTTGGTGGTAGTGCAGCTAAGTTTGGAGCAGATGTATGTCCTTTCCCATTCTTTTTTCCCCAAGCCAGCAGCCGAGTGTGTGACATGTCACTGCTTTTCTGTATGCCATAACAGGCTGATATGAAGGCAGTGGCTTGGTTGATGACTTTTTGGAATGGTGCATCCATGTTTCCGATAGCCGATAATTTGTACCCAGCTTTCAGGACTTTGACCACAGTGCCTTTTCCCAGCCCATAGTAACATGCTACTGTGTCACAACCAGGGCCGTTCCTGACCCATTTGGCGCCCTAGGCAAAATATTTGCTGGCGCCCCCCACCCCGTTCCCGTCCTGTCCCGTCCCGTCCACTACCACCACACACACACACACACACACACACACACACACACACACACACACACACACACACACACACACACACACACACACACACACACACACAACGGAATGGCAATTTCTTTAGGATGTATTGAATAATTAAATATATAATACGTAATAAATAAGTAATACAACAACTCAGAGCAGTAATTAAGTAAAGAAACAAGTGCAAACACAAACAAAATTTCAAATAGTAAAATAGGTCAAGTAAAAGGTATTGCACACAAATAATAACTACTACCAATAATAACTATATACAAATCGCTCCCGTTTTCCCAACAATTATCTAGATTTTCAGCAGACAATCAGAAGTAATTTTAATAATAAAACATGAGGATTACTTAAATGCACATGATTGTCAAGGTCAGGGGCGGAGCAGGGGTCCCAGCCTAAGGGGGACGAAGCATTCTAGATGGGCCCTTGTGGCCTAAACATCTCCGTTAAAACATAATCGCTAAAAAAATGCCACAGATCAGCTCTCTGACACACAACCACAGCACGCAGGCGACATGGTCAGAACCTTCACATGAGGTTTCAGCACCAGGGATTTACCAGTCATTATGTCAAACCTAACTATAACCCTAATGCAGACTTTAAAATATAAGTATCAAACTGGAGATAAAAATCTAATGACATACAATGATGTCTATGAAAGCCCATTTCCGCCAGTAAAAGAAAAAAATAAGATGAAATCTTAGCCTTAAAAATAAAAATATCCCCACGGTAAGTCATAATTATGACATAAAAAGTCATAATTTCAACTTTTTATCTCATAATTATGACTTTCTATCTCATAATTTCGACTTTATATCTCATAATTTCGACTTTCTATCTCATAATTTCGACTTTATATCTCATAATTTCGACTTTATATCTCATAATTTCGAATTTCTATCTCATAATTATGACTTTATATCTCATAATTATGACTTTCTATCTCATAATTATAACTTTCTATCTCATAATTTTGACTTTCTATCTCATAATTATGACTTATCGTGGGGATATTTTTATTTTTAAGGCTAAGTTTTCATCTTAGCCATAGATGTCGGATTCGCTGAGTAGATCAATTCAGACACACGTGTTCAACCTACACAACAACAGTTTACAATGTGCGACGACATGTATTTAACACAATCAGACACGGTGGTCAAACAGCAACAAACAATATAGGAAAGGCCTGATATTCAGCGTCATGACAATGTTATCAGAAATAATTAATATTATGACAGCTTACCAATGATGGTTTCATCCAGCGGTGGGCAGAGAACCACATCAAAACATATTTCCTGCTTTAAGGCTCCTTCTGATGCGACAACTGGCTAAAGGATGATTTATGGTTCTGCGTTACAGCAACGCAGAGCTACACCGTAGTGAGTGGGGGAGGGGGCGCCGCACGCGAGTGAGTTGAGGTGAGGGACCGCAGCAAAATTAATTGTGGCTGCGGGAGAGGCAGAAGGATGCAGCCAGACAGAAATTAAAATTAGAAAAACGCTTTCATTATTATTTAGACTTTTGGCTGTATATGTACTGTTGTTGTTTTTTAGTGTATTAATTTCTAATTTTTCAAAAGTTTATTAAAAAAAAAAAATTAAAAAAAAAAAAAAAAAAAAAAAAAACAGCTGGTTGCATGGCGCCCCCTGGCATGCTGGCGCCCCTAGCATTTGCCTAACCTGCCCTATGGGCGGAACGGCCCTGGTCACAACCTGATAAGGCATGGGCTGGTAAGATGTGTTTGACAACTTGTGGATCAGAGGCGGATCTAGGGGGTGGCTACTTGGGCTCAAGCCCCGAATGTTTTTCCAAAAGCCCCGGATCCATAGGCGCCAGAACCGTGGGTGCTTCGGGGCCCGAGCGCCCACGGAGATGGCCGAGCAGGCGAGCCCCTATGTCAACAATCACTGATTGGCTAAAGCGTTTTTCATGCAGAAGGCGCACAGCGGTAGCCGCTGCCGGCTTTCCCATTTATTGTGTATTTGCTGCCTGCGCGCAAGAGCGCAGGGTCGGCAGCGCGCAACAGGGCGCACGCCGCCGGGTTGGGAGCAGACTCGGCGCAGAGACGGCGCAGGTGCCCAGATCTGAAAAAAAACAAAAAAACAAAAAAAAAAATCGTCTGGTCTAAATGTTCAATTGGGGCGCAAACACCGCGCCAGGTGCCGTCTCGCGCCACCGAGCTCGGTGGGGAAGCGTCCGCTCTGGGCGCAAAGCGCAGACCGAGCCGCTGTTCTGTCGATTTCTGCTGCTTCGTCGAAAAATGCTACCACCGCATAAACCGATAGCGCCTTTCTGTCGAGCTTTGCTACCCTATCAGAAAAAGTTCCTTAATGGTTTTCTACCTTTTGCAGAGCAACAATCTTACTGTTTTACTCCCTAAACCACTTCGTTCCCCCCCCCCCCAAGTGGTCCTTGTCTCTTGCCAGGCCGTTATTGTAAATAAGAATGTGTTATTAATGACCTGCCTGGTTAAATAAATGAGAATGACTGAATGAATATCAAATAAAGCAATAGAATTGTTTTATTTTTCCTCTTTATCGTATAATGTTCACAAAAAGTAATGCAATTAATGTCATGGGTAGTGAATTTTGAAGGATCAAATACTCAACATCCCATATTATCAATTTTAAATCAATATTTCAGGGGTAGCATAATTTGATAGTCCAGTAACGTCTTATCAAATAATGCTCCCGTCACTTAATGCATTCAGGTAAGATACTAATCACCTCACTACCACTGCAGGATAAACTCAGCATTCTTATACCTCAATTCAGCCATTTTAAATCAATATTTCAGGGGTAGCATCATTTGATAGTCCAGTAACATCCTATAAAAAATAATGCTCCCGTCACTTAATGCATTCAGGGCACGGGAAGCATCTAAAATGATCTCTGCTGGCCTGATACTGCGCCGCAAAATATCTAAAATTATCTAAATATCTTAAAATATTTGCCTGCGCCCAAATTGAACATTTTTTAATTTCACCGTGCTGCGCTGTGACGACATCTTGGCGGTGTCCGATAGGAGAGAAGGTGGTGGAGGGAGAAAAAAAAATTGCGGGTTGTTGATCAGAGACGATCAAGATGGAAGAAAAAATCATTTTGGCTGTGCGTCTGTGTGAGGAGTTGTTGGACTGCAGGCCTATTGTGACCTCAATAAAAAGGGACAAAAGTGGAGAGAAATCTCCCAAAATTTGGACATGCCAGGTGTATTTAAAAATGGTAGAAAACTTTTGGTAGTGGTAGAGAGCTATTGCAAACCGAGCTGTAGGCTACTGTACGTCCAAAGGAGTGGGAAAACGGCGCCAAACCGCGCCAAACCGGGAACCCCCCCCCCCCGGGGCTAAGCCCCGGATCTCCTGACATCCTAGATCCGCCCCTGTTGTGGATGCTTGGCCAGTGTTGATTTGATGTCCACTATTGCCCTTTCCTGACTCGGGGATTCCATTGTGATGGATACATCTAGTCCTGCCTGCTGATAATGGTGGAGGAGTAGCACAAATACATCTGTGTCATCTGAAACCACTGATATTTGACGAGCTTCTCCAGCACACACCAGGACTTGATGAACAATGATTGTGTCAGCTTCTTCCTGATGGTTCTCTAGATCATGTCGGACCCTTCTCTCTTCCATTGTGATCTCAATGGGGCATGGGTCCTCCCCTGTCACCACCAACTTGTGTAAGCTTGTGCTCTGTAAGTGGAAGAGTCTGTCATGGACTAGGTCCTCACAAATCAGTCGATTGATTTGTTTTTTGTTTTCACAAGAGGATAACACAACCTTCCGGGCTGGGAGCTTTGTTGACAGGAGAAGATGGTGCTTCTTGCTGACCCCTGTCTCCCTGACATCTCTGGTGACTGACTTTGTACTGAAATCATAGTACCTGTCAAAGATGAGGTAGACATCACTGTATGCCAGATATGAAGTCAAACGTGTTTTGACATTTCTGATGAAATCAGCTATGGTGCCATTAGCTGGCCAGTGGATGGTCCACAGAAGGGCTGATCCATCAATGACAGTAACATTTGCATCACCAGCATTCCTCCTGGAGATTTCCACTTGGAGTGACTTCTTCAGTGTCGACTTGGCTTTACAAATCCTCATTCCAATCTTGGTGAACATAGAAGTTGGTACGGGTGCCAGCTCAAAGGCGAGGACATCCTCCACGTGAATATCACGGTCACTCGATAAGAGTACTATGACCCTTGAATAGATGGCATTGAGCTCATACACTTTGGTGTCTCCCACTTGGATGGATTTCACTGTTGTAGCCATCGTCTTGACTTTAGATGGGATGGTCTTATAAAATCCCTCTGGCCAGGTGTTTTCAAAATCGACTAACATTGACTCCCCAATCTTTACTGCACTGTCTACGTTGACAACTGGTGGAGCTATTTTCCCACTGCTGATGCTGACAATGCTCTCTCCTGGATGTTCGCTGGGATGGAGTGGATGGAGACAGGTTTCAAGTTTGTTCAAAAGTCCAGTTCTCTCCTTTGAGTCAGCTAAGATTCTTGACTCTGCTTCCTCCTTGTGATACAAATGAGGAGTTGAAGGATCCCCATCCTCTTCTTCCATTTTTGCCAATTCTGACTCCCACAGGGGCTGGATCCATAACCACAACCTAAAATGTGTAGCTATCATACACCTGCTAGCTACATTATCCTGAAAAATAGACTCCCATCATAATATACTAGTACTCATGGGCGTCTATTTTTGTGGAGTTTATTGTTTTAACATAGTTGTAAGGCTGAAGGCAATTTACATTAAATGAAATGGTTACAAAATGTGTGAGGTCAGAAAGAGGGAATACTTACCAAATGTTTGCCATTCTAGAACACTCTTGCATCCACAATCACTCTTGTTGTTAGCTTGCTGCTAAATCTGTTGACAGCTCCAGTTACCATGTGAATAGGATGTGGAGTCCTGTTTGGCAAATACTAGTTGTATGCTGATGACAGAATGGACGGAAAATACCTGCAGTACCCTGCCTGCAGTGACCACCTGAGTTTTTTTTTTTTTTATTTATTTATTTTTTTTTTGGGGGGGGGGGGACCCTAGACACCCTAGACACCCCCACACACTGTAGGCAATCACGCATGTTTGAATAAGTACATTTTATGGTTTTGATTTGAATATTTTTTGCATGAAATCTCTTAAACCATATTTTTGGGGGAATGTTCTGTGGATTTTTTGTGTACAAGTTGCTCAAGATGGAAGGCCTGAAGGCCAGTTCCCCCAATCCACTTTGTAGAAAGCATATCTTATGCATTTGATTTGATTTCTGTACATACATTTTCATAATGTCCCAATATCTCACCAGGATGTTGGTGTTTGGTGCATGAAGGGGTTAATATTTAAACATGCATAACACTGTACATATCCACTTTTGATTGAAAAAGTGGATATTGATTAATTTAGATCAAGATTAATCAAAATTGATTAATTTAGATCAAGATTTTTGCATGAAATGCCATAAAAGTCTATTTTGGGTGGATTTTTAGTGTTTCGGTCATTAAGGGGTTAATAACAAAAAATGCTCAAGGGAGATCACTGGGCACCCTCTGGAATTCTTAATAGATGACCCCAAGCTACAAGAATCAGTTGAGAAAAAAACTTTTACCGACGAAACCGGGTTCAGCCAAAAATCAGCCTTTGACTACCGGACTATCAGCCAATCATCAATGATTAAAATACTGGCAAAGTTAAAAAGAATATGTTTTCAAACCCTCTGAAAATGAGCTGAGCTCTCCCTGAGACACTTGAGAACCCTGACACCAGCGAAATGAACCACGTTAACAAGAAAGTAGGACGGTTTGGTTGGGACGAAGGGCAAACTGCTTAGATGTGAAATCACAAAAACGCACTATAGACGTGCCATGTTTTTGGTCGTCTTCCTGCTGTGAACTTAACTACAAATATCTTTTCATTTGTCCAGATTACAATAAGAAGGTGGGAAGGTCCTGTAGATCCGTGTTTTCCCTGTTCCTCCGGGACATTTAACCCTCGTACCGTCTTTGGGTCAAAATGACCTGATTATCCTCCTGCTCTCTCCTTCCTTCTCCCTTCCTCTTTTCCCCCTTCCTTCCTTCCTTCCTTCCTTCCTTCCTTCCTTCCTTCCTTCCTTCCTTCCTTCCTTCCTTCCTTCCTTCCTTCCTTCCTTCCTTCCTTCCTTCCTTCCTTCCTTCCTTCCTTCCTTCCTTCCTTCCTTCCTTCCTCCTACTCTCACTTCCCTTTCTCTTTTCTCCCTCCCTTCCTTCCTTGTTTTTCCTTCCTTCCTTCCTTCCTTCCTTCTTCCCTTCCTCTTTTCTCCCTCCCTTCCTTCCTTTTTTTTCTTCCTTCCTTCCTTCCTTCCTTCCTTCCTTCCTTCCTTCCTTCCTTCCTCCTACTCTCACTTCCCTTCCTTCCTTCCTTCCTTCTTCCCTTTCTCTTTTCTCCCTCCCTTCCTTCCTTGTTTTTCCTTCCTTCCTTCCTTCCTTCCTTCCTTCCTTCCTTCCTTCCTTCCTTCCTTCTTCCCTTCCTCTATTCTCCCTTCCTTCCTTCCTTCCTTCCTTCCTTTTTCCCTTCCTTCCTTCTTCCCTTCCTCTTTTCTCCCTCCCTTCCTTCCTTTTTTTTTTTTCTTCCTTCCTTCCTTCCTTCCTTCCTTCCTTCCTTCCTTCCTTCCTTCCTTCCTTCCTTGTTTTCTCCCTTCCTTCCTTCTTTCCTCCCTTCCTTCTTTTCTCCCTTCCTTCCTTCTTTCTTTCCTTCTTTTCATTCTTCCTTCCTCTCTTCCTCCTTCCTTGACCTGAAGACAGCATAAGGGTTAGGTTTCCCTGCTCAAACACACCTGGTTGGATCACTGCCAGATTGTAGTCTATACTAGTGGATCAATAGTCCACTAGTTTGAGCCAGGTGTGTTAGAGCAGAGCAGCATCTCAGACGTGCAGGGTGGTGTCCCCCAGGGTGGTGTCCCCCAGGGTGGTGTCCCCCAGGGACCAGGGTGGTGTCCCCCAGGGTGGTAGGGTGGTGTCCCCCAGGGACCAGGGTGGTGTCCCCAGGGACCAGGGGGGTGTCCCCCAGGGATCAGGGTGGTGTCCCCCAGGGACCAGGGGGGTGTCCCCCAGGGTGGTGTCCCCCAGGGACCAGGGGGGTGTCCCCCAGGGACCAGGGGGGTGTCCCCCAGGGTGGTGTCCCCCAGGGACCAGGGGGGTGTCCCCCAGGGATCAGGGTGGTGTCCCCCAGGGACCAGGGGGGTGTCCCCCAGGGTGGTGTCCCCCAGGGACCAGGGGGGTGTCCCCCAGGGTGGTGTCCCCCAGGGTGGTGTCCCCCAGGGACCAGGGGGGTGTCCCCCAGGGTGGTGTCCCCCAGGGACCAGGGTGGTGTCCCCAGGGACCAGGGTGGTGTCCCCCAGGGACCAGGGTGGTGTCCCCAGGGACCAGGGTGGTGTCCCCCAGGGACCAGGGTGGTGTCCCCCAGGGTGGTGTCCCCCAGGGTGGTGTCCCCAGGGACCAGGGTGGTGTCCCCCAGGGACCAGGGTGGTGTCCCCAGGGACCAGGGTGGTGTCCCCAGGGTGGTGTCCCCCAGAGACCAGGGTGGTGTCCCCAGGGACCAGGGTGGTGTCCCCCAGGGACCAGGGTGGTGTCCCCAGGGACCAGGGTGGTGTCCCCAGGGTGGTGTCCCCCAGAGACCAGGGTGGTGTCCCCCAGGGTGGTGTCCCCCAGAGACCAGGGTGGTGTCCCCCAGGGACCAGGGTGGTGACCCCAGGGTGGTGTCCCCCAGAGACCAGGGTGGTGTCCCCCAGAGACCAGGGTGGTGTCCCCCAGGGTGGTGTCCCCCAGGGACCAGGGTGGTGTCCCCCAGGGAGGGCCGCCGCAAGGGGTGTGCGAACCGTGCGACCGCACGGGGCCTCGCGCTATGGGCCGTTTTTTTTGTTGTTTTTTTTTCAAATTTTTTTTTTCGATTTTTTTTCCGTTTTTTCCCTTATAAATATCAACAGTCACGTTCCATTACAGACCTAAATGTGTACTAGTCTGTGCATATCAATAACTATATGTGCAATGATGCGCGTGTCTGTTGTTCAATACAACTGATCAGACCAAGCGCAGACACAAGCTGCTCTGATCCAGACGGTGGAGTTGGAACAAACTGTCACACAATGTCGAGAGAACGAGACAGATTCAGGAAATTTCCATCAGGGGATGAAAAAAGAAAAAAACTAAAGAAAATGGAAGAGTTTAATGCCTCTCTGAAAGGCTCGTTTGATAAATTTGTTACAACCGTGGGGCCCCGCGTCGAGGCAAGCCAAATGATGATGAGGCAGGGGAAGGTATCCAGTATTTTGCTAATTGGAGAATTAAAATTGCGCATATAGACACCCGATCCGACCCGAAAAACCCAAAAAATTTCGCGCGGGCCCCTCCCAGCCATTTCGCACAGGGCCTCGCAAATCTCCCAGGCGGCTCTGCCCCAAGGGACCAGGGCGGTGTCCCCCAGGGACCAGGGTGGTGTCCCCCAGGGACCAGGGTGGTGTCCCCCAGGGACCAGGGCTGGGAAACGCTGCTGTAGATAACGCGGTAGAGCCGTCAGCTCGGTAGCAACATGAGCTGGAAAGGGAGTGAGTCAGTCCTGATACTCATCTATCGGCAGCGGCAGATCCATTAGTCACAGCTTTCTCTGAGGAAAGTTTGTCAAATTGCCATGCATAAGAAAATAAAAATAGTAAGAAAGGCAGGTTTTTGATCCTGAACTCATCATCTTGGCTCTTCACAAGTCGATTTACGAAGCATTCACTGAGCGTGACCCTGAGAAGGTGCACTGCCTTCTAACTTCAACAACACTGAATTAATCCGCAGTGTTTAGCACCGACGTCCCGGACCGCTGCCTGAGTGATGTTTTCTTTTCCTTCTCCAATTTCATCAATATCTCACCCTATTTTTCTTGTCATCGTTGTGTCTTTTCCACCAGAGCACGTCCTGCTGCATTGATTACCCAAACTCATTGTAGTGGCTATTTGTCCTCCAGGTGAATTATTAAAAAACTCAAAAGTATCAAACTATAATGAACTGAATCAAATCAAACGGCCACTGAGACACTTAGGGAGTGAATTTACGAAGGATAAACAGAGTGCATTGTGCAGGCAAAAAATAAAGTTTCTTGAGGTTTTATTCAAAACATAGAACAGTCACTGCGTTTCCAGCATCAATAACCCTTTTAAAACCCGAATATTAGCAATAACCCGGTTTTGCACGGCCATGTAAACACCAATAACCCCTTTGAATAACCCGAACTTGCTCATATTCGGATTTTTAAAAACCATATTCCATATTCGGGTTTTTAAAGGGAACCCTGGCTATTAAGACATGTAGGTCTTAAAAGATAAATGTTGGTATCAATTATAACAATGTGATATAAAAAACCTTTTTGATGTCTTTGTTTTTATAAAATTTGAAAATATAATTTAGCTTGTAGGTCGCCATTGTTGTTTACACCGCAATGCATTCTGGGTAGTGACCTCAGACGGTGGCACCTGCTAACCCCCGTCCACTGTTTTGACACCCAGAAACAGATGAAAACACAGCTAAACACATTAAGGTGACGGCGCACCTACAAAAAAGTTTTTAAAAAAAAGTGCCGCACCATACAGCATGAACTATAAAAACACCATAAAACTCAGATAGACTAACAGACCACACGTTTAAACTAGCAGATAGCCGATGCTACAATAAAAACCCCAGCCAGATCTGGCGTCATTAAATTAAATAAAGATGTTCTTGCCTATTTGACGCAAAGTCTGCGCCTCCCGTTTCGTCAAAGTCCCGGGCCAGTCCCCTCAGCCTCTGGTCTGTCATCACCCAGCACCGAAGCCGGTTTTAGGGGGGGGGCAGGGGTGGGCTATGCCCACCCAAACATGCGTCCTGTCCACTTCCATCCATAGAACATGGCGCCTCCCGCAGGTCAAAATATGTGATAAACATTGTACATTTTTAAAGCAATTAGATTATTTTATGTGTTTCTAACAACATATTTTAGTATAAGAGAACAATTGTGGCTAATTGGTGACTAGACGTCTTAATAACCAGGGTTCCTTTTAAAAACCTGAATATGACCCCTGGGTTACTCCTTTTAAAACCTGAATATTGGGTCATGTAAACGCCAAACGGAATATCCCCATCAAACGGAACAGGAATTTGTTTTCTGCACATGCTCTGTTCACAAGGAATCCTGGTCTTTTGAGTCCAGGAAGTTCTGATAAACACGGAGAAACGCAAGACCACGCCACACTTTTGGAGTGAGGAGGAGACTTATCATTTTATACAGGACTGTCTCAGAAATTTAGAATATTGTGATAAAGTTCTTTATTTTCTGTAATGCAATTAAAAAAACAAAAATGTCATACATTCTGGATTCATTATAAATCGACTGAAATATTGCAAGCCTTTTATTATTTTAATATTGCTGATTATGGTTTACAGTTTAAGATTAAGATTCCCAGAATATTCAAATTTTTTGAAATAGGATATTTGAGTTTTCTTAAGCTGTAAGCCATGATCAGCAATATTAAAATAATAAAAGGCTTGCAATATTTCAGTTGATTTGTAATGAATCCAGAATGTATGACATTTTTGCATTACAGAAAATAAAGGACTTGATCACAATATTCTAATTTTCTGAGACAGTCCTGTAAATGTAATGAAGGATATGAACATTTCTGCATTTGTAGACGGTAGAAAGTACCGGGATAGAAGATTTACAAGAAGGTGAGCGAAAAGTTGCACGAAGCAGCATTTGTTTTGAAGAAGCGGAAATGACGTTAATTGCATCATGACGTTCTCCGCGCACCGCTGTTTTGACCGAGATATCCCAAATGATTAATTACCATGTAAACATAATATTCCGAATGTTTCAGTAACCGGAATATTAGCAATAACCCGAATTTTGACTGCATGTAAGCGTAGTCACTGGCTCTCTGCCACCTCTCTTTCCCTGGTAAAAAACCATCTGCCCTCCCAGGTGCCGCCTCACCTATGTCTGCCAACCCCTCTATGTAAACTCACCCGGTGCTCTCCAGCTACCCAGTACCATCAAAATAAAAGCATGGTTAAGTACCAAAATAAAGTTAATCAATACTAAATATCATAAACAAACTAAAGGTGTGTTCCCAGAACTACACTGCAAAAACTAACTAAATAATACATTATTAAATAATGCAAAAGTGGGGGCACGGTGGCGCAGCTCGTACTGCAGCCGTCTCACAGCAAGAAGGTCCTGGGTTCAATTCCAACGCTGTGGGCGCTGAATGTGTGTTAAGTTCCCCCATGACTTCAGGGCCTTTCTGTGTGGAGTTTGCATGTTCTCCCCGTGTTCCCTTGTGTTGAAGAATAATATAAAATCCAGTTCGGGAATCCGCTGTGGGGTTGAGAGTTTTATTCAGTAAGCCGGCGGTGAGCAAGACCTACACAGTGCATGTCTGAAGTTGGTATGCTGACCCAGAGTGGTTTGACAACAGGACTTTTATACAGTTAAGTTCAAAGCACAAAAGGCAGGAAATACACAAGCCAAGTGACAGACGAAAAGCAATTCACAGTCGGATGTGATCTGTGGCCAAATGTCACCATCGGGCATTTGGCATGACAGTCACTAGGTTCCAAATCACCACATAGGGTGCTCTAGTGTTTAAAGTCTGGGTTGAAACTACTTCCAAGGGGTCGTCTCTGCAGGTGATAGGAAGCTGAAGCTTCGTGTGACAATGTGTCTCAACACTTGGGTAGCTAATGGGAGCAACCCTAACAAAAACATGCACACAGTCCTGGGCTCTACTGCCCCCTCTGGCCAGCCGGGGCGCCAGATGGGGTGGGGAGGATCCGGCTGTTGAGCCATTTTACCACGCCCATTAATGCAAACCATTATATACCAAATTTTTCGCCAGACCTGGCTTGCGTGCAAAATTTGGTGACTTTTGGGGTACATTTAGGGGGGCAAAAAGGCCCTCCTTTTGTCAGAAGAATAAGAATTCCTACAGATACAATAGGGCCTTCGCACTGTAAATGCTCGGGCCCTAATAATAATAATAATACAAAAGTGACAAATAGCTCCAACACTCATCACTCTTCCTGTCTGAATGGGTTTTTAGCTTTAACCTGATCCCCGTGTGTTGAGTCTTTTGAGAATCAACCTCCTTTAGTAATAAATGACCAAACCTGGATATTCTCTCTATATATTTTTAAAGCACTGTCTGATTATATTTTTCAATATTACTTTTGTCAGTTTTAAGTTATTTCAGTGACCTTCAGTGACCAACAATTTTTGCACAAGCATATGTGCAAACAATGTGCATTGTTCTCCAGTATATTTATTTTGCCACTAGGAGGGCTTTGTACATTTAGCAAGGTCACTGCTTGACGGTCTTATGCACAAGCAGCAGCATGGAAATGGGGTTAGGGCTGAAGAAAAGATATTTATGAACAAGAGCAATAATATATGGATGTACCAGTGCTGTGTCCTGAGAGATTGCTGGGTCAGAGAAGTCCATCATTAATGGGCTTCTCTCTATTGATACTGAGACCCGGCTCCTCTACGGGAGTGTAGGACGCTGGTGCTGGTTCCACCCGTTTTCAGGCCTCCGCCTGTTTTTTTCTTTTTTTTTTTAATGGTTGACTGTTGTTGAAAGAGGCAATGACTTATTATCTGGTGAAGAAACACTCGCCCTCTGTATAGGTTTATGATTGAGAGAAAATCATTCCATTTCCTTTTATTGGATAGCAACTAAAAACAAAAGCTCCGGCTGTAAGTTTCACTAATGAATTACAAATGTAAACATGCTCCTTGGCAGACATGCGAATATTGCTTTATTCATTATTATATCCATCTCATCTCCATAAGCCTCTAGTAGGACCCATCCATCCATCTTCCTGCTTAATGCTGTACACGGTAATGGGTTGCAATCATATCATACTTTGTTTTTGGACAAGAAAACCCACCCAAGCACAAGAACATGCAAACTCCAGACAGAGAGACTCCTGCTGGGCCTGGGAGTCAAACCAAGAACCTTCTTGCTGTGAGGCAACACCATGCTGCTCTCTAGTAGGAATCATTTATATCGTTCTGAAAAGTGCCTTGCCTTTTTGCATCGTTACAAAGTAACAATAATGTGACCCGGGTTTGAGGGAGTGATACAAAGATAACCGGCAGGTGAAGTCAAATAGTGCAGGAGATAACCAAAACGATCGTTCAGTTTGTGATACAAGCATGAAATTTGGTACACACATAGCCAAAGGCATTCCAAAAATAATTGGACGTGGAGCCATCGTGAATTTTCAACATGGCGCCCATGGCAGCCATTTTTCAAAATGGATGCCAGAAACAACTCTTTTTATATGAAAAATATGGGGGGGGGGGAAAAAGGAGAAAAAGAGAAAAAAAATGGAGAAAAAAAGGAGAAAAAGATGAAAAAAGAAAAAAGAGAGGATGAAAAAAGAGGAAAACAAGAGAAGATGAGAAAAAAAAAGGAAAAAAAAAAGCCAGGGAAAACTGGCAACTCATTTCAACTAATCACTCATTAGAAAACACTTGTTTCTGGCGTCCATGTTGAAAAATGGCTGCCATGGGCGCCATGTTGAAAATTCACGATGGCTCCACATCCATATCTTTTGGGGAAACCTTTAGCTATTTGTGTACCGAATTTCATGCTTGTATCACAAACTGAACAATTCCTATACATTTTATAGCTAAACAGCTGGACTAAAAGGAGGTGTTTATTTATGATTAAATAAACTTAAAGTCCAAAGGAACATATTAAAACCCAAACATGAACACAAGAGCATAAGGATTAACAGAAACAACTAAGAGCAAAGGTTTTCCCATCCAAAACCACACACTCCACTCAAAAGGTGCTGGTTTTTGCCGACTACAGCCGGCCCACTGGCACCAGAGTGTCCTCATCCTCCTTTAGTAAAGCCGCCCAGCTGATTATCCCCAACCAGCCACACCTGAGGCCGCTCACCTGGCTGCAGCACTCAACCACACACACACACACACACACACACACACTAACAAACATGCATCTTTCCACCTTAGGTCCCGTTTACATGTAGCAAAAACGGTGGTGTTTTCGTTTGTTTTGGTCGTTCGTTTACACGAAAATGAAGCTCAAAGTCACCAAAAACTATAATTTCTGACAATAATTTCTGAAAACTCCAACCAAAGTGGAGATTTGCAAAAAACTCCACTACGTCCTCACATTTGCTTGTAAAAAGAGGGAAACTATCAGGGTTTGACACTTCCCCCAGTTTTTGAGTTTCAGTTCTGTCCCTCCTGTGTCCCATCTGCCCTGATTGTCTGCACCTGTGTCTCGTTATCCACTGTGTATATCTGGTCTTGTCTTTCCCTGGCTCCTTGTCGGTTTGTACTGTTTGCTCCCTCCATGTCTCCTCTGGTTTTTTGGATTCCTGTTTTTGTTCAGCCTTTGATCCTGCTCTGCAGCGCTTTTGGTTTTTGTTTTGCTAAATAAATCCTGTTTTGTTGTGAACTCCTGCCTCCTGCTCTCCTGCTTTTGGGTCCTCAACAACCACACCCTGACAGAAACGGAGATTTAGGCTTCAGAACGTCACATTATGCGACAGAAACGTCACCAGCGTCATGAGTGCGACCTGTGTTTACAATTTGTTTGGCCACCGTCAATATTTTCTTGTATTTTACCTGTTTTATATTCTAAAGTCACACTTAAAAAGTAACCCACTTCTCTGTCTCTCCAAACGAAAGACTCTCATTCCGTCTTGGAAGTAACTGCAGTCAAGGCTGATTTATGGTTCCGCGTTACACCAACGCAGAGCCTACGGCGTAGGGTACGCAGTGACGCCACCGTACGTAGGCTACGCCGTCGATTTAACACGGAACCATATTATTCAGGCTTCACACGTGTCATTTGTTGACGTTTTATTCCAGGATTCCGATTGGCTAGCATGACTTTATGCTTCTCGTTACACTGCCCCCTGCAGGTTTGGCTGCTCATAGCACCTTAACAGCGTATTCATGCAGGTTCGTGTAAACAAGGGTATTTTTCAAAACGTAGAGGGGGAAATATCCGTTTTTGTAAATACGGCTATGTGGAAACGTGGCCTCAGATTATGGCCCCAAAAGCACTGACTGCAACATTCACAGTTAAAAACCAATATCAATCCTTGTATCCCCACTACCAGTAGCATGACAAGGTCTTGAGCACATGCTTCTCTTAAACTCATCCAGAGATGTTTCTTGGGTGGCACCTTGGTAATGAGACACCTTTTTACCAGACACCAGTTGGGCCTGAACCAGCTGATATTAATTTCCACTGACAAGCGGTAGGATTGTGTTATAATTATCGATAGAGTTCAGCTGGTGTTGTGGCTCTTCAAGCCATTTTTGAACCTGCCCTTCTTCAGGTGTGTTTCATGTGTCCTTCACATAATCACACAAAACTTAATTCATGGACATCTACGGTTGGATTTCTTTGCATGTGTTGTTGCTGACATTCGTTGACTTAGAAAAATGCTGATGTGTTAGGAACTTATTTTACCTGCTGTATTAATTACTTTAATGTGTTAAGGAGGCTCCTTGGCTGACTACATAGTAGATGACTTTAGGCCTGATTTTGACCCCAGATTATTCCCCTGCTGTGTTTGTACAGTAGTTGCGAGGTCCGATTTAAGCTTTTTGCAAGCAATTATCCAGGTTGAGATTTTTCTTTTCTTGGACAGGCAATATAATATCAGTTTTGTAGAGTTGTTGCCACTATGCATGCAGTATAGTAGCCAGTAATATCCAACATAGCTCCCCAGGCCTTCCTATCAACTTCACTTTGTCTTTCTCTGTTGTAAAATGTTTCCTGTATCTTTTGAGAGAAAGGTACAGATAGACCTTCCGTCTGGGGATTTGTGTGCCGTGCTGTTTGCAGTCGTCTTTGACAGTGACAGCTCCATCTTACAGGATCCTCAGAGCCGTGCATCTATCTCTCCTAACAACCTTCTGGACATCACTTTGACTTTCTTACCTTTCCCTGCCAGATGTTTGGTCCCACTCCAACAGCTGTTGTCCCTCCAACCTCCGGGGACTTTGGAAACTGCTGTCAAAGCAGAGAGGTCCAGAAACCCCCGGGGGACCAGGGGTTGTTGTCAGAAAGGTCTTTGGAAGGGGATCCATCCCTTCATGGGCCATTATACCAGTGGGCGAGCGCTTGTGTGTAATCTGAAGTTTTGTGTTTATGTAGTTAATGTTACTTTTGTGTAGTTAGCCATCATAATTTATCCGAGGTGTCATTTGTCATCTTCTTGACACCTACAGGACTGTCTCAGAAAATTAGAATATTGTGATAAAGTTATTTATTTTCTGTAATGCAATTTAAAAAAACAAAAATGTCATACATTCTGGATTCATTACAAATCAACTGAAATATTGCAAGCCTTTTATTTATTTAATATTGCTGATTATGGTTTACAGTTTAAGATTAAGATTCCCAGAATATTCAAATTTTTTGAGATAGGATATTTGAGTTTTCTTAAGCTGTAAGCCATGATCAGCAATATTAAAATAATAAAAGGCTTGCAATATTTTAGTTGATTTGTAATGAATCCAGAATGTATGACATTTTTTTTGTAATTGCATTACAGAAAATCACAATATTCTAATTTTCTGAGACAGTCCTGTATGTAAATAAATTCTGATTAATTTGAATGAGAGAAGTTGTTTGTGTTTATTTTGCACATATTTGTAACAAATGCTGGTTTGCCAGGGCTTGTGTCTTTTCTTCCTTCATTATTATTCTGTAGAATAATGTACTTTGAGACTGATTTTTGCTGTTTAGTTCTCATTTTCCTGATTACATCAGGTGGTGCCCTGTTTTGATTAAAGGAGCTTGAGGCTCCTTTTAAGAAATGAGACTCTCTAGCGCCACCCTTCACCACGACGGCCGTTGGGGGTACTGCAGCCAACAGTGAAGCCGGCACGGGAGAACGGGGAGAACGCGCATGCAGCGTCATGTGACGTCACATCCGCAGCCCAGCGCGGGAAATTCGGGACCGAATTGCAGCACATTTTGCAGCACACAGCCTGTTCAAGGCAAAGGAGAGATACACTAGAGGGCTCATTCTTTTGGGTTTGGAACGCTTCATCTGACATTATTACTAGAAAACTTAAAATGTATACGGATTTTCTTCGTAAATCTTGCCACAATCCGGCCTCAAGCTCCTTTAAGTCATTTTGATAATTCAATTTGATAAATAATCTACTTTAATAATAATTATTAAGGACTGTCTTTCGACAGTCAATAACTCTTTTGATAACTGAGGCCCTGTTTACACGTAGCAAAAACGGTGGTGTTTTCATGCGTTTTGGCCATTCGTTTACACGAAAACGGAGCTCAAAGTCACCAAAACGATCATTTCTGAAAACTCCGGCCAAAGTGGAGATTTTCAAAAACTCTGTTTTCACGTTTGCTTGTAAACGGAGGGAAACGGAGATTTAGGCTTCAGAACGTAACATTATGGAACAGAAACGTCACCAGCGTCATGAGTGCGACCTGTGTTTACAATTTGTTTGATTACCGTCAATATTTTCTTGTACTTTACCTGTTTTATATTCTAAAGTCACACTTAAAAGTAACTCCACTTCTCTGTCACTCCAAACGAAAGACTCTCGTTCCGTCTTGGAAGTAACTGGCAGTCAAGGCTTATTTATGGTTCCGCGTTACACCAACGCAGAGCCTACGGCGTAGGGTACGCGGCGACTAGGGTTGCCACCCGTCCCGTAAAATACGGAATTGTCCTTTATTTGAGAAAAAAATGTTGCGTCCCGTATTGAACTAATACGGGACGCGATTTGTCCCGTATTTTCATTAACGCCCCACACACACGTCTGTCACACACACACATCAACACTAAATTGATCAATAATAACAAAATAAAACACAGGAAACATTAAGGCCAGCAAAATCTTTGTGGCGGGACAACAGGACCTGCTGCGTCTGTGCCCAGATCTTTCTATGTGCAAGACAGCCGGGAGGACTCGGGCTTCACCTCCAGGTACGGCATGGGAATTGGGAATTAAAGGTTCCGTATTGAACCAATACGGACATGCCAGGCCCTGTTCTACGAGGGTGCATAAGGGTGCAAGCATTGCACCCTCAGTTTGTGTTTGCGTGCTCAGTTGAAAAGACGAAAAGAAAACTGACAATGCGCCCGCGTTAAGCCTGATTTATGGTTCTGCGTTAAATCGACGGCATGGCTACGGCGATGGGTACGCGTGCGACGCGCACCGTACGTTCGCGTCCCCGCTTACTATACGCCGTAAGCTCTGCTTTGGTGCAAGGCAGAACCATAAATCAGCCAGTGTCCGTCACGCATCTGCGTCCAGCAGTTACCTGCACCAGCAAGACCCTGCTCTCTGATTATGGCTCACAGTTTATGAAAACCCCAAATAAAAACAAAAATAGAGAATATTTTATGAAATCAATAAACAATTCCATCATCAAAATTATGACAAATAAAGGTTCAACATATCATGCTTTGCATGTAATAAGACTAGGTAATATATTAGTTTCACCTTTTAAGTTGAATTATTGAAATAGATTAACTTTTACACCAAATTCTAGTTGAATTATTGAAATAAATTAACTTTTACACCATATTTTTCACCTGTAGCAATATTCTACACCTTGGCTGATGTGGATATACATAGCATTGGAGGCTATTTCAGCTGCTATATGGTTGGCTGTCTGTACAGTCATGCAAGTTCAATGCTATTAAAAAACATGTTTTTTCATATAAAATAAACACATTTTTATGCAGTTTAGAAGTTTTGGGGCTTTTTTTTTGGCTCGTGCGCTGCTGAAATCGGGGCATCCTTTATTTCTATTTCTGAAAGGTGGCAACCCTAGCAACGACGCGCACCGTACGAAGGCTACGCCGTCGATTTAACGCGGAACCATATTATTCAGGCTTCACACGTGTCATTTGTTGATGTTTTTTTTCCAGGATTCCGATTGGCTAGCATGACTTTACGCTTCTCGTTACACTGCCCCCTGTAGGTTTGGATGCTCATAGCACCTTAACAGCGTATTTATGCAGGTTCGTGTAAATCATGGTATTTTTCAAAACGTAGAGTGGGAAATATCCGTTTTTTTAAATACTATGTGGAAACGTGGCCTGAATAGCACGCCCTCTGTGTGGCACAACACCAACAAAATCTGAAATATTCACACTAATAAGTGAACAGCAAATGCATGTGTGAAAGATTTTATATTTAAACCTTCTAAAGAGCATTCATCTGATGGGAGCTTGATTTGATTTTGAAGTGGCATCTTAAACACCTCCTTCAAACACTTCCTCCCTCTCTCTTTATACATTATCATACAGCGTTGAACCCGTGAGCTTGTTCCAACCTCCTTCCATATGCTACTTGTGACCTGGAGGTGTGATGACGCATAGATCCAGCTGGTGGTCGGTCAAAGAGCCAATCAGATGGCTTGAAGGGCTACGAGAGGAAGAGGAAGCGGTGGAGTGCATTGAGGGCGGTGCTGGTGATGGGGGCGGCTGCTGTGAGAAGAGGGGTCGTCCACTCTGACACCATGCCATCTTACAGCACCGCAGGACGTGACCTTAAATCTGCACGCTGTCCATTCACACTCTGTGTTTCCTCATCCTGCCTCTCAGACTAACACCCCTTTTATATCCCATCCAAACCCACACATGCGAAACCTCAACAGCTATCGTTGGATTGACAGCTCCCAGCGAAAATGGGTACAAATCCTGGCAGTTTAGAGGAGGTGGCAGATCCAGGCAGTCGGAGGAAGGGGAGGAGGAGTCGCCCTGCAGGCCAGAGGTCGCCCTGCCAGATATTCTATGAACAGATCTCTGTGCCATGGAGTGGGTGAGGCGAGCCATAAGAATAATCAGTAGAAAATGATACAGAGATCCAACAAATCCATTATTCCTTCAGTTAAAATTGTTGAAATTTCATGAATTAGTAGACTATAGTATTCTGCAAATTATGTTTAAAGCTCATAAAAAAACTTTACCAATCAACATTCAGAAAAGATTTGAAAAAAGAGAAAGCAAGTATAACTTAAAAGGAACAGAGATCTTTAAAAAAAACAAGATTCAGGACTAAATTGATGGAACGTTGTGTTTCTGTGAAAGGAATCAGTTTATGGAACAATCTGAATAAAGAAAACAAAGAATCCAAATCAAACATTACATTCAAAAGAACAATTAAAGCCTGTATGTTAAGTAAATATAATGAAATATGTTAGTTAAGTTTGATTGACATACCCATAGATGGCGGTAATTTTATTTTATTTTAGTTTTTTATTTACTTAGTTGTTGTTTTTTTTAATTTGTAATTTATGTCATTTGTGAATTTATTTCTTGGAAAAAGGGGCAGATTAGATAAGATTCTTCTTCTTTCTGCTCCCTTTTCATTCACAATTTATGAACATTTGTATTTGTATTTGTATTGAATTGTTTGTTTTATTTTTTGAATGAAATAAAGAATAAAATGAAAAAATGAAAATGAAGAGGGATGAAAAAGAAGGTTAGGAGATGATACTAAAGCAGAAATGGGAGAAGGAGAGTAATATAAAGATGCAGATGGAAACGTGGGAGGAAATTATTGCACACCAGTGGAGAAGTACATCCTCTCTGTCTTGGAGAGAATTTGGGCGGAAAAATGTAGTAACGATCCCGCTGGGGTTTGAGACACTAGTATGTCCGGGACTAAGACTGGACACTGTGAATGGACTGGGAAACAAATAAATGTACTGCATTTTACTACTCGTAAGTAAAAAAGCAATCACGAGGAAATGGTTGGCTAAAGACTCTCCTACAGTTGACGAGTGGATTAAAATTATTAAGGATATTTACACAATGGAGAAGCTAACATTTATTCTTAAGTCAGAACAAGAAAAACTTGAAATTTATTGGGAAATTTGGTCAAACTATCTAGCAATGAATCCCCTCCTGAGGTCTCTTTTTTTGTTCTGGTTTTAATAACTACACAATTATAAGTTAGGGTTATACATGTATGCAGCAAACTATCTTTATTTAAAGGTATAGTCTGTAATGTTGGAGAGCTAGCAAGATTTGAAAGTGGCACCTCCTCTAAGCCCCGCCCCTCCTCCCCCTCCCGTCAGCACTCCGTCCAAAGCCACGCCCCCACAAACTTTGGGGAACGCGCATTTGCAGGAGTCCAGTTTTCCTGGACATTTTGGACAGCACATTTTCAACAAAACTACCCCATGTCTCATTCACCTGTAAGGGAGGCCGGTTTTAGGGGGAGAGGGCAGGGGGGGGGGGCTGTGTCCACCCAAACGTGCGTCCTGCCCACCCGATCAGAGTTATGGGGATCCTTTATTTTTTTATAATTTAATTTTTTTATAAATATAAAAAAATATCACAGAATATCTGTACTGTTTCTGATTGGGTGGGCACTGCGCATCATTTTTACACACAACAATGAACGCGTACCGCAAAAGTGGACCCGAAGTCCCAGCAAAATGAGCACAACAGAGAAGTTCCGAACAGCAGACAGAGACACACTGAAGGCTGATTTATGGTTCCGCGTTACACCAACGCAGAATGGTGCGCATCGCCGCGTACCCTACGCCAGTGTCTCCCAACCTGGGGTCCGGGCCCCCCCTGGGGGGGCGGCAGAGATCGCTGGGGGGGCGCGAATCTTTGTCTGCTTTGAAGATATGCAGTTGTAAAAATTATATTTGCACATATTAAATAAATAAAAAAATCATAATAACACACCTAATGGAATACTGTAATCCAAGTCTGTATAAACCCACTTAGTATTTTATTTATTCATACTACTACTCTGACAGGTTGTTGAAGGAAAAATGTTGAAAAATTTTGCTCTCATATTAAAAGACACATTTTTTCAGAAATTATTTTATGTTTTTGTTCATATTTTATACATTGGTGACACAAAATGAATGTGAGAAAAAAAGTAATATCTGTACAGGGTAAACCAAAGAGAAATGTATCAAAAAAACATTAATTAATGTTAATTTTTTTCAATTAAAGATTTTTAACGAATCACTTTACTCTTTTGCTGCTAGTACGTACGGGTCGGGGGGCCCGGCTGGTCTTAGACACAAGTAGGGGGGGAAACAAGGAAAAAAGGTTGGGAACCACTGCCCTACGCCATAGGCTACGGCGTACCCTACGGCGTAGCCGTGGCAACAGAGCCTGCAAAGCACCGCAGCGCACCGCCACCCGCACCGGCGCTCTCCGCCCTCGCCGGCATGGAGACGCCTCCATCCCCACGGACCCCCACACTGGGGCGGTGGTATTTGTATTTTTGGCTGCGTTTTCTCGTTTTCTGCGCCATTCTTCAGCAATCGTGACTCGAGTGTGTGAAGTTTTCCGGCAAGATTTTCGATGTGACGAGTGCGCGCATGGGACAGAGGGGGGCGTGGGCGGGACTTAAAATGAAGCAATCTGATTGGTTCTTTCCCCCCTGCCAATCCTCTGGTCCTCTGACCAATCCGTGCCACTCGGTGCGCAAAAAACAGATTGGTCAGAGTTTTTACAGGATTAAAGCTGTCAGAGAGGTCGGATTTTTTTCTTTCCTTTTTCTGAACACATTATTCACTGGCTACTCTCAGGATGGAAGGACCATTTCACCCAGTGTAACAATAAATGTTTTTGAATACGATTACAGACTATACCTTTAACTTACTAATATTATCACTTGAGTGATTTTTGCTCGTGTCACTGGGGGCACTATCACCCCATTATAAGATACTGCTTGAGGGAGAAATCATAGATGAAAGATGGGGAACATGGGGCAGATAAATATTCTATTATAACGACTGTTATGGTTATTCTTTAAATATCACTATTGTTTTCCCTCTTTTGGGAGTTGACAGTCACCTATTACAGTATCTTGGTATTTATATACCTGTATGGGAGTGCCGGGAGATTGTAAGTGTTTTTGTAAGGATGCCCTGTTACTTAAATTCTAGGTTACTTTTATTTATTTATTTTTTCCTTCTCCCTTCTTTCCCTTTTCTTTTTTTTTTTCCTTCTGCGTTTGTGATGAGATTTATGTTTGAAAATTGAAAATTGTAGAGCATCATGTATAAGCTGTCTGTCTATTTTGCAAATAAAAAAATTTATAACAAAAAGAAAAAGAAGGTTAGTTAGTCTTTTTCATGGAGAGAAAATAACAGAAGGAAGAAATAACTACAAAAATGTGGATATAGTGAAGCATATAAACAACCACGGTGCTGTGACAGGTGTTCAGACATGTGACAATATGCATTAAAAAAGGTGAAACCACATTGCTTACACAGAATTTGCACATTATTTGAAGTGCAGACGACTTACAGAGGTATATTTTTGAATTGAGGGAAAGGAAGGAGGGATGAAAAGGAGGGAGGTGAGAGAGAAGGATAAACGGAGGTGTGGAGGACCGAGACATCCTCCTGCAGAGAGGAGAATGGCACAGGAGGAAGTAGGAAGAGCGTCTGCCGTCTCCAACTGTTCCATCCCGACAGCGCCGCAAACAATCTCTTTTTTTCTATCACAGGCAGACACAGATGAGCCGGACTCGCACGAACCCAGAACAGGCGGAATATGAAACAATTGATCGGAAATTTAAGGCACTGCTTCATCTCAAGGCCCATATGCCAGTGCACTAACTCTGTCTGCATTTATCATTTCTCATATACTCCAACATATACTTCAGATATTCACATTTTTCAATATTATGCTTAACCCATTTAAAAATTACACTTTAATAGGTTAAGAATTATGGCTCTGGAAAAATCCCATTTATGACTCATCTGAGACCTTAAGTGATATAGGATTATACTGAAGGGCTCACTTTTAAAGCCTGCTGTAACTTACTGAACAGTGGTGAGTGAATATATACCCACAACTCAAATCAGCTTTATAAATAGCTTGTATAGGACCGGCAAAGGAGGGGTGGCAGCCAAGGCTAATTCAAGCTGTCCATTAAATCCAAGCATTTGTTAAAACACAAGTCTTTGGAAAGCTTCACATTCCTTTCCTCGCCAACACTGGAAAACACAGAGATGACTTATTTTTGTAGATTCACAGGTTATTGAGTTCCTGACCCTGACAATGAGTTTTTACTTTATTTCTCTGACTTTCTAACATAATCAATGTCTTATGCTAGCAAAGACAGGACATTTCACTATTTATATTGAGATTAGGGGTGTAACGATACACTAATCTCACGATAACGATACAATATTGTAGCAGTATTTTTTTTAACAACCTTGAATGAGGAACATATGACTTAAAAAAATTGTATTTTATTTGAAAGACACAAAATACAAAACAATACTGTACGTTTGCCCTATTGTTACAGTTTGTAATGCTTTATAACTGTTTAAGTTTTAAAGAGAAAGCCAGGACAACCATTTTCCACAAACTGAACTAAAAGTAAATGTCAGGTTTGCATTATGCATCTTCAGTTTCATACAAGTACAAATATTTTGCCACAAACTGAATAGTTTCTCTCATGTATGATTTGACTTTTTTCTTTTCCAGAAATTTAACAACTAAAATTAAATAAATAAATAAAATAAATACATACAATTTTACATCATAAAAAAGATTGATTCATGCTCACCTTATAAGTGTAAGAGGAGATTTATTTTTGTTAAGAAGGTTATTTTGGTAATTCAGGGTTCAGTATTTTATAAATATATTCTTTATATTCTGATGTAAATCAGGGACTATAATGACACTGACTCTGACTCTGTCTGCGGTCGCGGCCGTGGTCGGATGCGCGTTACTAGTCAACACAATAGATTAATATTAATATTAATATCGCGATACACTTTGTCACCTCCACCACACGTATCGTGACATTTTTGTATCGCAAAATTTCGTGGCACAATATATTGTTACACCCCTAATCGAGATTGACACTGAAACGGATTGGTTTTCGTCCAATGGTGACAAAACTAACCCACTGCAACAGTGGTACTTGGTTTACTCTTGGTATGACCGGTGGAATTGGAATTGACCAAGGGGTGTTATTCCCTCTGCAACTTCTTCTGTCTGATAATTTTTCAATAACATTTGAGTTTACAGTAAAGGGATATGGAGAATATGTTTAAAAGAATAAACCAAAAAAAGGTGCTGCTAATCAAATACAGTAATTTGTCAAATAACAGATAATCATCCAATAGTCTGTATTATTATTATTAGGGCCCGAGCACTGACAGTGCGAAGGCCCTATTGTATCTGTAGGATTTTTTTTCCTTGTTTTTTTTTTTTCCCCTAAACGTGCCCCAAAAGTCACCAAATTTTGCACGCAAGCCAGGCCTGGCGAAAAATGTGATATTTAATGGTTTGCATTAATGGGCGTGGCCTAATGGCTCAACAGCGCCCCCTAGAAAACTTTGTGCCTCAAGCCCCACAATACGGTTTGATGTACATGCACGAAAATCGCTACACACCTGTATCATGTCACAACTTAAAGAAAAGTCTCTTGGCGCCATGGCCGAAACCGAACAGTAAGACACCAAAAAGCGTGCACCACCTTCATCTGATTGGTCCATATTTGATAGTTCCTACTTTCTGCCATAACTTTTGAATGGTTTGACATAGAGTCCTGGGTGGTGTCATTGGACTCAGTTTTGAGTCCTTGAACATAATTGGTGCAAATTAGCCCCGCCCCTTCTTCTGATTGGTTGATATGTGAAAGTTCCTATTTTACTATTTTTAAATACAGTATTACAAAAATAATCTGTAACAATTCATATGGTGAATTAAACCAGTTTGACAATTGAGAGTTGAGAGTGAGTTTCAGAGAGACTGAAGGCCCTGACTCTCCAGCAGAGGTGAGTAGTAACGAGTTACATTTACTCCGTTACATTTACTTGAGTAAGTTTTGGGAAATTTTGTTCTTTTAGGAGTAGTTTTGAATCACTATACTTTTTACTTTTACTTGAGTAGATTTGTGAAGAAGAAACTGTTCCTCTTACTCCGCTACATTAGGCTACGTTGAGCTGTTACTTTTCTTTTATCCCTTTTATCCGCGTACGCGTCAATCTCATGACATCACTGGGTGATTCTTTGGGAAAAATGTTTGTTTCTGCATGTTTTGTCACATTTACACAGACTCAAACACACACAGAGTTTCTATGAGTTCATGTTTGTTCTAGTTCTGCCTGGTTAAAAAAGAAAAGTACAAAGGCTTGAAATTTTGTGCTACTTGTGCTTAATTAATTTTTTTTATTCTGTTATTATTTTATTTATTTTATTATTTATTAAAGTACTTGAATTTACTTTAAGATTATTTTAATTTAAGCTATTTTTTATTTTGTATTAATTTTAATTTATTTTATTATTCTATTGATTTAATTTGCCTGAAGGTGATTATTTTGTACTTTTGTCTGTTTGAATGGTTGTGTTAAAAAAATAAAGCAGACGTTACTCAACAGTTACTCAGTACTTGAGTAGTTTTTTCACCAAGTAATTTTTTACTTTTACTCAAGTAATTATTTGGATGACTACTTTTTACTTCTACTTGAGTCATATTATTCTGAAGTAACAGTACTTTTACTTGAGTACAATTTTTGGCTCCTCTACCCACCTCTGCTCTCCAGGGTGGTCCGACAGGCAGATGGAACAATCTGGAGCAAATCGGACAGCTAGGGAGAGGCCAAATTGTGGATACATTTGAAAGTGAGAAGCAGTATCTTGAAGTTCTTTCTCTGTTTTATTCAGAGCCGGTGAAGCTGGTGAAGGGTGGGGGTGATGTGTTCAGTGGAAGAGGTTCAGGTTATGATTCAAGCATCAGTTCTGAAGGAGCAGGAGTTTATGAAGGGGTCTGTTGGGGAGACCAAAGAGAAGTGAGTTACAGTAATCAACTGGAGAAGTGACAGGGCTGTGGACGAGGATGGCAGCGGCATGCGGAGTGAAGGACAGACGCAAGTCGGTTGATGTTTCGAAAGTGGACATAAGCAGACCGGGTGACGTCCCTTGATGTGAGCTTGAAATGATAGCATGCTGTCGAGGATGACGCCCAGACTCTCAACCTGAGGTGAAGCATGGGGTGGAGGAGCCATCAACGTTGATGGATAAACTGCGTGAGGTTGCGCTGCCGAGTAGAACTACTGTTTTATTGCTGTTAACTTAGAGAAAGTTGGAGGAGAACCATGATTCGATTCCCTGACAGCTGTCAGAAAGGTTCGGAGGAACTGTAGAGCTGGGTGTCCTGGATGGAAGTTGACATTATATTTACGAATGATGTGCCCAAGGAGCCGCATGTAGATGATGAACAGAAGTGGCCCTAAGACCAAGCCCTGGGGTACACCGGCAGGGATGGGGAATGGATTTGACCTGTAAGACTTGTGTTGTAGGAACTGAAAGCAGCCAGAGAGATACGAGGAAAACCAAGTGATGGGTGCTGGTTGTTTAGGAGGGTTGTAGCTAGACCGGTTCAACAAAGGCCACGATTCAAACTGATGTCTTGATTTTCCTTCTTTTATTCTCCTTCTCCTCCGTCGTCAAAATCATAGAACACCGTGAAAACTACAAATAGAAGCAGAGAGTCCATTGTTACTAAACACTGACCCAACGTCAACAAATAAATCCATGAAGTGTCCACTTTCTGCCTAAGGCATTTTGTACATAACCATAAAATAAAATACATTTGAAATCAAACACAATTACCGTTTGCGCCTCTTGAACGCAGTGTAATTCTCTATCCCGTGTCATGCCATCCTGCCTCCATCGTCTGTGGTCCCGCGTTTTTACTTTTGACCCACAATCCCTCAGTTGACCCTCACGACAGACCAGGGGAAGTGACCACACCCTTTCAAAATAAAATATCCTAAACTCTCTTATTATTCAATTTAAAACATTTCATGAACTTGGATATATTTGTGTTTTTATAACATGTAAAATGTTATAAAATGAACTTTAAACAATGAACTCTGTCTCACAGACAGTTACAAGGGTGATGTGAGAAATTGTGTTAAAGGCTGATGAGCATACATTAGTTAGCTGTTTTGATGTTAGTGATGCAGTAAGTAAATTAGTTTGTAGAGAAGTATTGGCAACTTTTGGAGTTTTAATGAAAAGTTGACTGACAAAACTGAACCAAAAGTATTACATTTAAAGAAGCTATTCTGTTTGCCACAGGAAAAGTTACGACACTACTTAAAAACAAATTGTAGTCCATCATTCTGTGACAAAGATTATTGCCAAGTAGAAACATTAAAAAACAGCCGCTTGCCAAGAGCTGTTTAGAGACGACAGGTTTAAAAGCGGCCCGTGTTCAGATTATGCAAAACTCAGACACTACAGGATTCAGATAACATGTTCAATGTTAAAGTTTATGACAGAACAGGAAAGAACACACAAATATGGCTCACTTGGAATAGTTGCCAGGAGAAAGCTTCATCACTCCAAGAGAACATGAAAGCTCAGTCTAGGAGGGAAAGTTTCATCTTTGATATGTTAAAGCTGCAGTTGGTATGTTTATTTTTTTGCCATATTTGCTGAAATCAACACTATTTTCTGATGAAATTAGTTTCCACCGCTTCCCACTGCACATCCTCCAATCACAGCCAGGGGGCGTGTTTGCCAAATGTCAATCATAGTCACCGCTCAGCCCCTCCGTTCAAGCCTGGTGCTTCATAGAAACATTCACACACCGCCAGAGCTGGTAGAGTAGCCAAAAATTATACTCAAGTAAAAGTACTGTTACTTCAGAATAATATTACTCAAGTAGAAGTAAAAATTAGTCATCCAAATAATTACTTGAGTAAAAGTAAAAAAGTACTTGGTGAAAAAACTACTCAAGTACTGAGTAACTGTTGAGTAACGTCTGATTTATTTTTTTAACACAACCATTCAAACAGACAAAAGTACAAAATAATCATCTTCAGGCAAATTAAATCAATAAAATAAATTAAAATTAATAAAAAATAGCTTAAATTAAAATAATTTTAAAGTAAATTCAAGTACTTTAAAAAATAATTAAATAAATAAAATAATAACAGAATAAAAAAATAAATTAAGCACAAGTAGCACAAAATTTCAAGCCTTTGTACTTTTCTTTTTTAACCAGGCAGAACTAGAACCAACATGAACTCATAGAAACTCTGTGTGTTTGAGTCTGTGTAAATGTGACAAAACATGCAAAAACTAACATTTTTCCCAGAGAATCACCCAGTGATGTCATGAGATTGACGCGTACGTGGATAAAAGGGATAAAAGAAAAGTAACAGCTCAACGTAGCCTAATGTAGCGGAGTAAGAGGAACAGTTTCTCCTTCACAAATCTACTCAAGTAAAAGTAAAAAGTATAGTGATTCAAAACTACTCCTAAAAGTACAACATTTCCCAAAACTTACTCAAGTAAATGTAACTGAGTAAATGTAACTCGTTACTACCCAACTCTGCACACCACCTTCTAAGGAAAACCAAATGTGAACTGGTTGTAGGCGGGTTATTGAAAGGGCGGACAGAAAAACACTGCAGGCGGGATTTCATCTTTGTCAGTTCCTGCTTACACATGTAAGGAAGGTTAGCAGAAGAAGACCATTGTCAAGAAGCAAGAAAAAATGTTAAAAAATGACTGCAGGAGATAAAACTCAGGTGGATATTGGCGTGGTGTTCCAGCGGCGGAGGGAGCTGCAGGACTTGAGAGGTTTTCAGTTTTATGTGGGAAATAGCAGTATTTCTTCTTGACAGTTCATCATCTATTTTTTTTTTTGTCTCTGGTTTATTTTTTTGGCGCTTTAGGAGCCGGCAAAGTGATTACCATAAGTTGTACGGTAATGCCTGCACATTGTAAGAGAGGAAGAATATGGTCTAAGCCAGGGGTCGGCAACCCAAAATGTTGAAAGAGCTGTATTGGACCAAAAACACAAAAAACAATTATGTCTGGAGCCGCAAAAAATTAAAAGTCTTGTATAAACCTTAGAATGAAGGCAAATGACGAAAGGTGAAATGTTGAGGAAAAAAGTTGAAATGTTGAGAAAAAAGTCGAAATGTTGAGAAAAAAGTCCAAATTTTGAGAAAAAAGTCGAAATGTCAAGAAAAAAGTCAAAATGTCGAGAAAAAAGTCGAAATGTCGAGAAAAAAGTTGAAATGTCGAGATTAAAAAGGAAAGGAAAAAGGAAGAAAAAAAGAGGAAAAAAAGGAAAAAAAGAAGAAGAAAAAGAAAAAAAAGAAGGCAAAAAGAAGAAAATAAAGAAAAAAAGAGAAAAAAAAAGAAAAAAGGAAAAAAAAGGTCAAACATTTTTTTAAAAGCTCCAGGAGCCACTAGGGCGGCGCTAAAGAGGCGCATGCGGCTCTAGAGCCGTGGGTTGCCGACCCCTGGTATAAGCTAAGGATGCTAGTTTTATCTACTGGGAAGCTCACTTGTCCTGTATACGGCTGTATATGTTTCTCTGGTTTCCTCTGTAAAATAATCTGGTTCAGGCAAACTGATGTCCTCGCCATGTAAACACTCGAGGACAACACACACACTAAGTCCAAGTGAATATTAAATAATATTATATAGGGTTACATTCAGATAAGGTTTAGTCATATCAAACTTATTTCCCTGGATTTGTACCATTGCTGATTTATTCTCAGGTATCTGTTCTCTGACGCCTGGGGTTTCCATAGTAACCTAACTTCCCCGTGCTCGCGCATTACAGCTGAGATGCACACACTCGTAGTAAGAACAGTGCACCCTCAACAGCAGGCGGAGGAGGGTTACGCGGTGCAGGAGTGTTGTATGCCTTGCCTTGTATGCCAAACTTTCTAGCCCAGGGGTCGGCAACCCGCGGCTCCAGAGCCGCATGCGGCTCTTTAGCGCCGCCCTACTGGCTCCTGGAGCTTTTTCAAAAATGTTTGACCTTTTTTTTTCCTTTTTTTCTTATTTTCTTTTTTCCTTTTTCTTTTTTTCCTTTTTTTTTTCTTCCTTTTTTTCTCTTTTTTTTCCTTTTATTCCTTTTTTTCTCTTTTTTTCTTTTTCTTTTTTTCCTTTTTTTTCTTTTTTTTTCTTCCTTTTTCCTTTCCTTTTTAATCTCGACATTTTGACTTTTTTCTCGACATTTTGACTTTTTTCTCAACATTTCGACTTTTATTCTCAACATTTCGACTTTTTTCTCAAGATTGTACTTCAACATTAATCTTGACATTTCGACTTTTTTATCGAAATTTCGACTTTTTTATCGACATTTCGACTTTTTTCTCAAAGTGCATTATGAAAAAAAAATCATCCCCCAGTTATAACTTAAATAGATACATGCAGCATGTGTTGCCTTCATTCTAAGGCTTATACAAGACTTTTCATTTTTTGCGGCTCCAGACATATTTGTTTTTTGTGTTTTTGGTCCAATATGGCTCTTTCAACATTTTGGGTTGCCGACCCCTGTTCTAGCCAGTTACAGTATCTTCAGTCAGTTCCTGACTGCAGCTTTAACCATGAACTCCTCCATCGTCCACAGTATTCTGGAGGTGTGTCTGTCATATAAGGCTTTGACCTAATTGGGACATTAAACATAACAATGAATAAAATGGCAGACCAGAATCAGGGCAATGTTGGAGACGATGCAACAACTCTAGGGCTGACCATTTTCACATATTTTTGAATTGCCCGGCAATCCAATCTTATTGGCAAGAAATAAAATCAGAAATAAATTCCATACTTGGCTCTAAGATTGAACATAATTTCTGTACAATATATCTGGGAAATATACCCACTAAACTAAATACCTCAGACAAATACCTCCTTAAAATATTACTAGTAGCTTTCAAGAAAACAATAACGATGAAATGGCTAAACAAAGAGCCATCAACAAAGAGAGATTGGGTAACAATTGTAAAGGAGATGTTTGTCCTGGAAAGGCTGACATTTTCTCTCAGACTCAGATAAATTTGACAAGTATTGGTACAAATGGGTGATGCACATGAATGTTGTAAAAGAAGACCTTGGATGTTAACACATTATGAACATTTTCTTTCTTTCCTTTAACAATTACTACAACATGTACCTCATTATTATTATTTCTTTGTCACCTATTTATCAGATGTCAAGGTAAATTCTCTACGTGATCAAGTGTAATATGAAGGGGTGCATACCAGCCGGGACTCTAGGGCCAGTCTACTGCATGTTTTAGATGTTTCCCTGCCTCAACACAACCCTGATAGACAAGGCTGTGTCACCAACAGAGTTGTGTTAACCTTGATGACATGTTGATGACGACCAGTGATTAGAATCAGGTTTGTTGAAGACAGGGAAACATCTAAAACATGCAGTAGACTAGCCCTGGAGTCCCGGCTTGTGTGCACCCCTGGTAATATGGACTAATGATATGGACTGAATCCAAACCACACTCTGTCAGTGGTTGACATTTCCCCCAGTTTGTGTTTCTGTTTTGCCCCGCCTGTCTTCCATCTGCCCTGATTGTTCACACCTGTGTCTCGTTACCCCCTTGTGTATATCTGGTCTTATCTTTCCCTTGCTCTTTGTGGTTCCGTCCTGTTTCTTTCCTCCATGTGTCCTGCCAAGTTTTTGCTATAGTTTTTTGGATCCCTGTTTTTTGTTACTTTTGATCCTGCAAAGCAGCGCTTTTGGTTTTTGGTTCTTGCTTTTTTTGTAGAATAAACCCTTTTTTGTGGAACTCCTGCCTCTCGCTCTCCTGCATCTGGGTCCTCACCTCACCAGCCCTGACAGAACGGAACCACCAGGAGCAAGGGAAAGACAAGACAAGACCATATATACACACGGGGGTAACGAGACACAGGTGTGAACAATCAGGGCAGATGGAAGACAGGCGGGGCAAAACAGAAACACAAACTGGGTGAAATGTCAACCACTGACACACTCGGGACCTGAGTGAAGCCTCCTGTCACCTTTACTCTTGGTGGAAATGTTGGAAAAGTAACCCAGAAAACAAGAAATGAATACAGAAAAGACAAACTGTATTGTGCCGACCCTGGTATCCTATCTGTTCATGTGTTCATCAGCAAGTACATGTGTGTTATATTTAGGGTTGCCACCTTTCAGAAATAGAAATAAGGGACGTCCTGATTTCAGCAGCGCAGGAGCCAAAAAAAAAGCCCCAAAACCTCTAAACTGAATAAAAATGTGTTTATTTTATATGAAAAAACTAAATGCTTTGATTTAAAGTTTAAAGTGCTTTAATAGCATTGAACTTGCATGACTGTACAGACAGACAACCATACTAGCCACTGAAATATCCTCCTATGCTACGTATGTCCACATCAGCCCAGATGTATAATATAGCCTACAGGTGAAGAATATGGTGTAAAAGTGAATTTATTTCAATAATTCAACTAGAATATGGTGTAAAAGTGAATTTATTTCAATAATTCAACTAGAATATGGTGTAAAAGTGAATTTATTTCAATAATTCAACTAGAATATGGTGTAAAAGTGAATTTATTTCAATAATTCAACTAGAATATGGTGTAAAAGTGAATTTATTTCAATAATTCAACTAGAATATGGTGTAAAAGTGAATTTATTTCAATAATTCAACTAGAATATGGTGTAAAAGTGAATTTATTTCAATAATTCAACTAGAATATGGTGTAAGAGTTAATTTATTTCAATAATTCAACTAGAATATGGTGTAAAAGTTAACTTATTTCAATAATTCAACTAGAATATGGTGTAATAATAATAATAATAATACATTTTATTTATATAGCGCTTTTCTGGGCACTCAAAGACGCTTAAAAAAACGTAAAAGTTACACAAAAGTTAAAATACAGTACAAATCGTGTCCCGTATTAGTTCAATACGGGACGCAACATTTTTTTCTCAAATAAAGGACAATTCCGTATTTTACGGGACGGGTGGCAACCCTAGTTATATTTGTGTTACTGTAAAAACTAAAATACAAAAACAAAGTTTAAAAAAAAAAAAAAAACATAACACTGACTACGTTTACATACAGTCAAAATTCAGGTTATTGCTAATATTGCGTTTTACTGAAACATTCGGAATATTCCGTTTCCATGCGTGAGCAAACAGGGTTATCCCGGTATACATGGTGATTAATCATTTTGGATATCTGGATCAAACCAGCGACGCACGGAGAACATCATGACGCAGTTCCCGTCATTTCCGCTTCTTTTTCCTGTATCCAAATCCAAAACAAATGCTGCTTTGCGCAACTTTTCTCTCACCTTCTTGTAAATCTTCTATCCCGGTACTTTCTACCGTCTACAAATGCAGAAATGTTCATATCCTTCATTACATTTATGAAGTGATTAGTCTCCTCCTGGTCTTGGTTTCTCCGTGTTTATAAGAACTTCCTGGACTCAAAAGACCAGGATTCCTTGTGAACAGAGCATGCGCAGAAAACAACTTCCTGTTCCGTTTGATGGGGATATTCCGTTTGGCGTTTACATGACCCAATATTCAGGTTTTAAAAGGAGTAACCCAGGGGTCATATTCGGGTTTTTAAAAACCCGAATATGAGCAAATTTGGCTTATTCAAAGGGGTTATTGGTGTTTACATGGCCGTGCAAATTCGGGTTTTATGACGCATGGAAACGCAGTCAATGAGTCCAACACACCAGCAAATGCACAACAGAATGACTAAAAAGGATAAGAAAGTGTTAGAATGTTCCGGCTGAAGTCGTCAGTCCTGCAGGACTCTGCGCTGGGACCATAAGAGACTAAACAAATGCACACAAACCTTGATGAAATGAAGAAATCTTATGAAGAAAAGTGCACCAACATTCCTCCAAAACAATGTGAGAGTGTAATAATGTCATACAGAAAACAATTACTTCACGTTACCGTCAACTCGGGGGTTTTCCTCCAGGTACTGAATCCTGTGGCGACTCTGACTCTTATTAACCGAGTCGCTCAAGCGGACGGCTCCCGTAACGCTCCCAAACTCTTAAAGTCACATTGAATAACCAGTGAGCAAAGTGAACTGGAGTATCGTTGTGCAACTTTGAGGTAAGCGGCCGAAGAAGTCCCTGAAAATATCTGAGCTGTTGTAAAGCCCAGCTGGAGGAATAGTGACGGATGTCCCTGAGGGAGATCTCACCCTTCACGAGTCGAACGCTTCGCTTTAAAGTCCTCCGTCTTTACTAAAGTCCTCAGTGAAACGGCTCTGTCCTATGAAAGAGATCGCATTGCTCCCCACTATAATAAAAACAAGAAATCTTTAGCTTTTAGGCTCCTTTCCTGTGAAAACACCTTCCAACTTGAATGTGAAACGCTCACATTGTCACTTATCTGATCTGAAGAAAGCTCATTTGTCTTTTCTGCACTATTTGCTTTAATGTGCCTTTTTAATCTTTTGGATGATTTAAAAATGTGTAGGCCTTTTTGCCTTTTATGCGTTGCCAATATTTTCCTCTGATAAGCGTATAAGTAATTATCTTCAATTTTTGTATTCTTAATTGTGTCCTTTTTTACGTTGTTCTTCTGCTGTTTGAAGTACTTTAGGTTGCAGTTCGGCTTGAAGAGTGTTATATTAATAAAGATGAGCTGACTTGGAGCCACAAGCATTAACGTCCTGATTGTAGTACATTAAATCTGCCCTCGGATATATTTTTCTTTTGTGCGTCAAATGATTTAAACCAGCTCTATTCAATATTTTTATATTAACAATGAGTTGGATATGAGAGGTATAATTACCACTTTCCTCTGCAACTCTTTATGCCTGTGAGAGATGTTTTAGCATCTCATTGCCAGTACTCATCACAAGAATACTCAGCTGTGGCACAGCTGCAGCGTTCGGCGCCGGCTTCTGAACTGGCAGCACAATACGGTTGCTGGTTCGACTCCTGGGCCCGGCAGGAGTCTAACTCCGTGCAGAGGTGTCTTCAGTATTCACATTCATTACTCAGGTAGAACTATAGATACTAGAGTTTAAAAATACTCCTGTAGAAGTTGAAGTATCAACTCAAGTTTTTTACTCAAGTAAAAGTATAAAAGTACTGGTTTCAAAACTACTTAAAGTATAAAAGTAAAAGTAATGTAATGGGGAAAAAAGCCATTAAGTACAAAAGCCATTGAAAATGAATGTATCTTAGTATAATGCAAATATATTAAAGAAGCATATATGTGTACTATTGAGCATTAACATGTGTTTCAGAGAGCAGCAGATATGATGACTAGTTGCCTATAAGTATTGTAATGGTGCAAAAAGTCAAACTTCATGTTCATGTTATCATTTATCCTAACCTTTATTGGAATGAACATCCAAGTTTAGTTGCAGGAATCTGAGGGAACGGATGTAAGAACAAAACTGGACAAGAACATCTGAAACAACCACAACCAAATTCACTCTATCCGGATGGAGCAATTTAACTGGATAGTTTTTATTAAAGGCCCAAATGAAATAGATTAACGAGGCTGTTTTTAAAATGTTAGGAATAAAAAGTACAGATAATTGCGTGAAAATGTAAGGAAAAAGTAAAAGTAAAAAGTCGTCTGAAAAATAATTACTCCAGTGAAGTATAGATAACCAACATTTCTACTTAAGTAAGGTAACAAAGTATTTGTACTTTGTTACTTGACACCTCTGACTCTGTGTGGAGTTTGCATGCAAGTTGGAGTTTGCAAGTCAAAACTTATCTAACTATCGCATGTGGGGTGGTAAGTGCTGTACAAGCTAAACAAATATATACTCAGCCACTATAATCAGTAAAAAAAAAGAATAGAAAATTAAACTGCAATAAGAAACTAAGTATCAGAAAGAGAACAAAGATAAAAAAATATAAATAAACGAGGTGTGCTTGGACAAGAAGAGCCAAGATAACCTGCTTAACCAAGACTTAAATCCTCAGTAAATATAGATTGTGAGCTAATTTAAAATTATTAATTAACCATTAAAAGGCTGGGTCATGTTTTCTTTTTGTTTGTTTGTTCTTTTGGGGCCTGGATGTTTGTGGTTTGTGAACCGTTACAACAACAGTACCAAGCCACCAACACTCCTCCGAACATGCAATTAGATTATAAACCAGATACTAAAATGAAGTCGGGGCCACCAAAGGAGCGGCCGTGCAATGTGAGGAAGCTGTTTCTTTCCTGGCAGAAGCTCAGAATCCTGTTCAGCCCGCCCATGTGAACTTAAATCATGTGATTTAAAAGAGATATTTTGCTACGATTCGACACAGTTGGAGACATGAAACAAACGATGGATGGACTGACGAGTCGGTTCATGTCTTGCTGTCATATTACACCAATATAGAGGTCCGGAGGTCTCGGTCGCTACGACCACGGTGTATGTTTAAAAAAAAGAAAGTAGCATCTGTTGTTTACATGTTTCTTCTTCTCTTCATTATTCTGCTGGCTGTTTGCAAACTGTAAACAATGTGGAATTACCGCCAGCTGGTGGTCGGCAGCGCCATATTTCCGGTCAAAGGTTCTTGTGATCCAAATCACTGTGGAGCGACATAGACCTGCACCTTCCTTGGAAGCCTTAAGCCTGAATTAATGTCTGCGTCACACGTCACCGTGACGCCATCGTGAACCCTTCGGAGTTCTCCGTCACTCCATTTCGTCCATTCGTCCATTCCTGTCTCGTCTTCAGAGTCTCTCCTTTTCACTCCTCCGAAACTCTACAATCATGGAATTGATTAACTGGTCTCTCAGCACAATTGACCAAATTTTTGCGACGAGAAGTCAGGGGGTAAGGGAGCCCTCTTGCCCTGATGGGACATTTTTTGCTGGATACACAATGGACTCCTGGAAACATTGGAAACCGTTGTGTTTGGCGATTCTGTCTGTCGAGGACGTTGAAAATGCCTTCATAATTGGATTTATGATAGCAGGATTTCTTCTAATTGGAGTGGGGATTTTCCTGGCCTATCGACAAACGCGTAAGTCGTCGACAGCTGTTTTGGCCCTTTCTGAGCTGCCCGACGTTGCTGAAGGAATGAGCACGGGGATCAACACTCAAACTTTAATGCTGGGAGAGCAAAGCCGCAAGCTGGATGCGATTCTTGAACAGAATCGCAGGCTGGCGGAGGTCTTTGAGCTCATTGGCAAGATGGATAAGACCTTGGAGAAGTTGGAAGCTCGGCTTGGCGGGAATTGATCACAAATTCGTCTGTTTGGAGTCGCCATTGGTGAACCAGAGACTTAAGGCAGACGGAAAATTACTGGAGTCTGCCTTTTTCTTTTCAATACAATTGTTGATTCTATAATCTGACCTTGACAGGGCAGCTTGGCCGGCTGCTCCAGTCACAATCTCCCTGGTGGAATGTAAACAAGTGGCTCTGCCCCCACTAGCCCTCCCCTCTCCCAGGAACATCTGTGGACTTGTTTTCAGAACTGTACCGGGCCGTCTGATAACATCAAGGACAATGGCTGAGGAACAGCTTTGACGCGAAGTTTTCACAGACTTACCGCTCACACACACCCCCCCCCCCCCCCCACACCCCCATCTTCAACGCCTTCCCCGGCTCCCCTCTTATCAGCCCCCCTGACACGGTCGCCGGGTTTGAGCGCCCTCACTTGGATGAACTGTGCCGGGATCCCCCCCCCTCGACTTGCCCACCCCCCATACCCCTGCAAGTTATGATGTTGTTTTGTTGTGTGAATGTTGCTTTTCTGTGCTGAGGTGTTTTTTTGCACCTTGACACTGGGTATTTAATACACAGTGTGAAGATGCCTTTTTTTCTCTCCTCCTCCATCCCAGTGTCATCCTTCCTCTAAAAAAATGGCGTCCGTATTAATGGTGCCATCGGTGTGAACCGGAGTCAAGTTCTCTCGTCTGATTTATGTCTGATTTGGCAATAAAGCTTTTTCTGATCCCTGATCTGTACGGTAGTTCAGGAGAGTCTTAATTGAAGACCGGCTGCATGTTCAAACAGAAGACACATCTGTAAATTTCCTGCAAAACAGTGAAAGGAGATGCTTTTTCAAAATGGACACAGTGGGAGCACGTGATGAAAAAAAATAATGAGGCCCAATTTAGGGTCTTGAGGTTCCCCTCAACTAAGTGAGGACATAGTTTACAGATATTGACTTGGACTGGATCAGAGGCTGTTTTTTGGCAGGTAACACTGGAACATTTAAGGGCCAACTTTATTATCCAGACACAAGTCAAAATGTCAAAGAAGAAGGTTGTGATTTATCATGCTGAAGTTCGGGTAGAAAACCATCAATTAGCAGATTCAACTGCAAAAAGCAGATCAATAAAAACTCTTGATGAAGCAGTGTCAGTGCCTCGGCGCAGTCTGTCCTCCCACCTTCTGAGAAACGACAATAAAAATCCAAAGGTCCAGCTTTCCTCACAGACCTGCTGCAGTTTCCTTGTTTCTCTTCTTGAAGCACGTACTGTATTCACAACTCTCTCTGTGAAGAGACGGGGAGGGATTCTGGTGGCGGGTTAGGCTAACAGCTACTAAGAACGAGTGCCATGGAAGAGCAAATTTTAATTATTTAAAACAAGTCCAACCTCATACACTTCAAAGAGTTGGAAACTTGCCGTGGCAACCCGAGTTTGAGGTGTGGAATGTGAACGGTTTGTGTAAACCTGGGGTTATCTGCGAGGTTGAGCAGAATCAGGTGAGACAGTGGGGCTGTATGGAGGGCTGCTGTGCAGACCGGACTCCCACGAGGGCTGCGTGAGGATGGCAGGGAAGACGCAGGCAGGCTGATGATGCACAGGAAGGTAGAGAGAAGGTTTCCCCCAGGTGAGCTGCAGTGGGTAAGCTGGGTTGTTTGAAGACTGGATCCCGTGGGGGAGCAGATACCGATGCCAAGGGGAGGCTGCCTGCCTGAAACCTCAAAGTTTCTGCCTCTGTAGCTGCCGGGGTAAAGAGCATCATGTTTCTCAACACCACTATTCACATTTTTGCTCGTTTGCAGCTCAAATCCAGCTCACAATGCAGTTAAGCATTTTAATAAATATTGCACAAAACAATTAACTGGCCGTATAAATATATATATACATATATTATGATGCAGATTACTGTTAACGCCGCTAACATTATGTTTTTGTTTAAGATTATTTTGACACTAGTGGCCTTTATTCACAGTAGGTGGAATGGAAATGGGTATAGAGAGAGAGAGGGGGAAGACACGCAAGGCAAGTTTATTTCTATAGCACAATTCAACAACCGGGTGACTCACAGGGCTTTACAAAGACATTAAAACATACATAAAGACCATGATTTAAGATTTAAACTAATAATAATCATCATCATCATCATCATCATCATGATCATGATCATAATAATAATAAAAGAGTTAAAAAGCAACAATTAAAGACAAACAGACATCACTTAAAAATAATTAACAAATGAGATGCAAGAAATAAAGGTTGCAGTGCATTGTGGGAGATTATTGCAATGCAGCAGTTAATAAAAAGGTTTTCAACCTTGATTTAAAGCAACTGAGAGAAAAAATAATAATACAAAAATAAAAAATAAAAAAAATAAATAAATACAAATAATAATAAAAATAAAATATATATTTTTTTTTAACTAAAAAAGAATTAAAAAAATTAAAAAAAATAAATAAAAAAAAGCAACTGATGCATTCTGGGAGTGTGTTCCACATGTGAGGAGCATAAAAGCTG